>NW_019236011.1:37969-68682 GCF_002742605.1 Olea europaea var. sylvestris
TCTTCTTTGTTTCTTTCGTTAAGTACATGTCCTTTCAACTTTATTTGATTTTTCTGCTTGTTAAGTCTTCCACAATTCCTCATTCCCAGTTCAATCCCATACAAATTTCCTAACTTTCTTTTGTAGTCTCTGATAGTAACTAACATGTATGATATTTTTGCTTTATTTTTATGCTCTCTTACATATTTTTTTCTTGTTTTCCAGCTTTAATATGAAAATTATAATATTAGAGAGAGAGAGAGAGAGAGAGAGAGTCTAAAAAACCAGATCATTCTACTCAGACTAGTGATTTTATTTTATTTTTTTGCAAATTATTCTTCATATTTTTCTTTCTTTGTAAATTGTAGTCGGATGATAACTCAATATTTTATCTATTTTGGTGCAAAAAATAAAATATAAGTATGCAAGAGAATTGGCCGGTTGAAGAAAAATGAATAGATTGAGAAATTTAGACTCCTGAAATTAGAATATTTATTATTTTTTTTTTTGGAAAGTTATAGATTATAATTTTTGTAACCTAGAATATTTTATCCAATAAAATTATTATTTAACAAAAAATATATTATATATTTTTAAATATTATAGGGACCTATATTTGAAGTTGGTCTGAACTCAAGGTCGGCCCTGTATTCCAATTGCTGTAGTGATTGGTCCTATAACTTGCAAAAATCCCGTCTCGGTTAAAATTTAGGCACCACATCTTACAACTTGTCAATTGAAATATGTTTAGGGTGTATTTTCACTTTAAACTTAACTAATTTTGGAAATTTATACAATGAATACTACATTATATAGCATGGTAACAAAAGAAATTGCTAAAAAAATTTTAAAAATTGCCACTGGTTTCATATGTTCAAAATATATTTTGAAGGCCTTCCTTCCCTTACTTCGGGCATATTGTAAGGTAAAACACAGTTCACCTTTTTTGTGAATAAAATTTATGGTAAATTGAGCTTCCGCAGCCATCGATTCTTTACCTACGTACTATCTTGACGTTCTATGTGTAGGGTTGTTCGGAATCCCTTTGCAAGCAAAATATCTAGAGTCGAAATTAACAAATCATACAATATTACATTTACGTAACACTTTACATATTAAATTTTTAATTATTTCTTTATTCTCTATAAAAATAATTACTATTTCATTTTCATATACAAATTAGTTATCTTTCTTTCCCATTCATTTATCCCGCCATAAGAGAATTTAGTCGAGTCTCCTCACTGCATCATATGCATAATTATTTTTTCTATTCTCATTTTTTATATAAAATTATATTTTTATTTTGTTTTCTTCTATGGAGCTTCCTCTTAGTTAAAAAAAAAAAAAGAAAAAGAAAAAGAAAAAAAAGGGACAACTCGTCTACAATAATATCAATAAAATTACGCATGCATTGTTAATAATTTTTTAAGTTGAAAAATTGCCTTAATTTAAAATGAAAATTAACATAATTATTTATTGAAATTTTTTATTAAGTTGTGTATAAGTTATTTTTTTTTCTTTTACCATGTTGGAAGAGTCAAATAAAGTACTTTCTGATTTTCTCACTATTTAATAATTCATTAAAATTATTTTTTATTGATTTTATGTTAGAGTTTAGGAATAATAATAAATTGTACAAATCTTATGCAACACACACACACACACTCTCTCTCTCTCTCTCTCTCTCTCAATAATAATAATAATAATAATAATAATAATAATAATAATAATAATAATAATAATAATAATAATCAATAATTAGAAAACAATACGTAAAATTTAACTAAGCAATATATATGGTGTGATTTGTTATTTCAGCAAGGAGTATTTGTGTCTGTTTAATTTTTTATAATGACATATTTTTAATTTTTCAGCAAATGAATTTTTTGTAACCATTATGCAAAAATGTATTAGAAGTATTACTCAAATAGGAGTCTTTTGAAGATTGGACTAGGAGAATATTAACCTAGGGTTTAAGAAAATAAAATTCTGTTGAAATTGGGTCTTCTAATTGTAATATATTTTCTAGCCTTTTAAGACTTTTTTAGGGTTGGCCTATAAATACGAGGTTCATCTGGTCAATTTATAGAGAGTAATATAGAAACAGTATTGCTAGTCTGTCGTGTATTCTCCGTATTGTTGAATTAATAAACATCGTTCCTTTGCATTTACCTTTGTGTTCTTTCTTTACAAATTCAATCTTCTGTTTTCGTGGTGTGATCTAGTATACTTCAATATTGTCATTAAATCTCGTTCTTTATAATTCGATTTGGAATCAACGTGTATTATTGGAGCTTCCATCCCCAACAAGTGGTATCAGGGCGAGGTTGTTAATTTTCTGTGGATTGGTTGAGATTTTTTCGAGATGGTTAGGTTGAAGTATGATATTCCGCAACTAGATTGTGATACAAGATTTTCTTTGTGGCAAGTAAAGATGATGGTTATTCTGACGCAGTTGGATTTGGACGATGCACTGCTGCGTTTTGAGAAGATACAGCTGATTGGACAATGGAGGAGAAACAACGGAAGGATTGGAAGGCTGTGTCGTTGATTCATCTTTATTTATCCAACAATATTTTATAAGATGTCTTAAAGGAGAAGACGGCTACTGCTCTGTGGTTGAGACTAGAGCAGTTATGTATGACTAAAAGTCTTACTAGTAAACTAGCTCTTAAGCAGAAACTGTATTCCCATCACATGGCGAAAGGAGGATTGTTGGAAGATCACATTGCCGTGTTCAAGGAGATAGTTGCAGATTTAGAGACTTAGAGGTTAAGTATGATGTAGAGGATCTTGCCTTGATCCTATTGTGTTCGTTGCCTGAGTCATATGCATCGTTTTGGGATATTATCTTGTATAGTCAAGATACTTTGACTATAGAAGATGTTAATGATGCTTTGCACTCAAAGGAGAAAATGAAGCATTTGATTAGAGCTACATCAAGGGAGGGGAAGCTCTTGCATCTCACGATGGTCAACGAAGAGGCAGATTGAGAGTTAGATTTAGCAATGTGACCTGTTACTACTGCAAAAGGAAGTGACATATTCGGAAGTATTGCGATATGTTGTAGGCAAAAGGTGATTTAGCTCGTGGGGTGCAACCTTTGAATTCAAACAAAACCAATGTAGTTGAGAATTGTTTAGATAGCGAAGAGATGATGTTGACTATGGTATCTGATATGAAGTCTAGTCCTGACTAGGAGTGGATTCTTGATTCAGCATGTTCACACCATATGTGTTCCAAAAGGAATTTATTTCAGGCATATGAGGTTGTTCAGCAAGGTGGAGTTGTAATGGGAAACAACCAATCTTGTCGTATTGCTAGGATCGGTCAAATCAGATTGAAGCTACGAGGTGGAACATTTAGAACAATTGATCAGATTCGACATGTTCCTAACCTGAAAAAGAATCTCATTTCGCTACCCTGGATGCAAAAGGATATGAATTCTCTAGAGGAGGTAGAGTCTTGAAGGTCTAAAAGGGAGTCTGAGTTGTACTGGAGGGACGGAAAAAATTCCAGTTGTGCATTTTGCAGAGGAGTGCAGAACGAGTTAAGAGGAGACATTTGAACAAATTTTGTACCGTGGTGGAAGTTTAGTTTGGTACAGTACCTCTTGTGTTGGGCTTTGAGTCGATTCAGAACATTGCTAGGGAAAACGTTGGTGATTCCACTTTGACACCAACTTTGGTGGGTACATTGTGTTCAATTGCTGGGGTAGGACTCATCAAGCGTAGGTACCGTGGCGTCAGTAATATCTAGGATGCTTTTGGGAATGTTGAAGGCGACAGTTCCAACAAGGGACCTTCTGATCATGCATTTGGTTTGGTTCTTGATACAGAGTGCGCTTCGGCTCTATGTGAGTAACATTAATTCCTTGGTAGATTTGGGAACCTTGGGGATCAGGTTCAGGTGTCAATTGTGGACGCCGAACAGAGGATGAGTATTTGGTTTATATGGAGTGGTTACTCTGTTGAGGATATTCGGCCAGTTAATTTCAATGCAGATGAATTTGAAATCTAGGAGTTTCATTCGTATCACCGAAATTTGAGTCAAGGTGGAGATTGTTAGGAGTATGACTCAAATAGGGGTCTTTTGAAGAGACGTATTCGACTTGGACTATGAAAATATTAACGTAGGGTTTAAGGAAACTAAGTTGACTAAAGAAACAAAATCTTGTTAAAATTGGGTCTCCTAACTGTAATATATTTTCTTTCCTTTTAGAACTCTTCTAGGATTGACCTATAAATACGAGACTCTTCTGGTCAATTTGTAGAGAGTAACATAGAAACAGTATTGCTAATCTGTCTTGTATTTTTCATACTGTTGAATTAATAAACATCGTTTCTCTGCGTTTACCCTTTATGTTTTTTCTTTACAAATTCAATCTTGTGTTTTCGTGATGAGATCTAGTATACTTCGATATTGTCATTAAATCTCGTTCTTTATAATCTGGTTTAGAATCAACGTATATTATTGAAACTTCCTTCCGCAACAAAATGGAGTATGTAATATGTAAATTTATAAATACGGCGTGTAAAATATAATTAAACATTATATTATACATTATATACACAATATATTTTGTTAATTTCCTTTATCTATAGCATCCATGTCATAGGCTATGAAGATGTTTGTCGGCTTTGATGGTGGAAAGACTAGAGTGAAGAGCGTACGGTCTCTCTAGGTGGCTGGAGAGGGAGACTAATTTTTATTACTATCCATGTGTAACGTCATTGAACTTTTAGCGTAAACTATATTTCTAATCTCTACCATATATATATCATTTTCTACACAAAAATTTTATATGTTTATTAGTATATTTGTAAACTCTTCTCTTCTATGAAGCTTCTCCAGAAAAGAAAAAAATCCATCTACAACGATACAAATAAAATTATGCATGCATTGTTAACAATTTTTTTAAGTAGCAAAATTAGCCGGATTTAAATGAATGAAAAATTGATTTATAACTGCAAAATAACAACTAGTATAAAAAACTACAGTAATTGATTTTTAAATTTTTTTTTAATTCATTGAACAAATTTTATCAATTAGGATATAGAAGTTAAGAATTTTTATTTGCTTTTGCAATGTTGGAAGAGTCAATTAAAGTATTTATAATTTGTTCACTGTTTATTAATTTATTAAAATTAATTTTTATTGATTTGATGTTAGAGTTTAGGAATAAAAATAAATTTTATAAACCTTAAGCGCTAAAAATCTTTTAAAGAAAAAATAATAAAGAATCAATAATTAGAAAATAGTATGTAAAAGGTTACATATTAATGTAATATATATTGTATAATTTGTTATTGTGATCTGGAGTATTTTTGTCTGTTTAAATATGACATATTTATAAATTTTACAGCAAACGATGTTTTTTGTAACAATTATGCAAAAATTAACCATGTAAAATGTGTTAAGATTTGAGGTCCATCTTAATAAGGTCAACCTTATTAAGAGGAGTGTCCCAATTCTTTATATATTGGTCATTATTTCGGTATTTTACCGATGTGGGATGATATTCCCTTAACATGCCCCCACAAAATGGTGGCTCGTTTGAGCAGACCAATTTTGAAATCCGTGTGCTCATTTTTAGAGACTTAATCGGATCGAATCGCTCGTTGGAGCTTAATAGGCTCTGATACCATGTTAAGATTTAGGGTCCATCTTAATAAGGTTAACCTTATTAAGAGGAGTGTCCCAATTCTTTATATATTGGTCATTATTTCGATATTTTACCGATGTGGGATTATATTTCCTTAACAAAATGTACATTTATAAAATAAGGTGTATAAAATATAATCATACCTTTTATACGGCTTTGTTTGACTATAAATTTTTTTTCAAAATAAATTTTTCTTTTTTTTCTTTTCAACCACATATTCTTCATTAAAATAATATTACGCGTAAATAAAAAACTTTCTCTTATTTTTCAACCACACATTTCCTATCATTTAACTATTCTAAAATACATTTTTTCATAAAAATGGGGCTGAAACACCCTATAGTATATTTTGTAAATTTCCTTTATCTATATATCAGCCATGTCGTCTGAAGGGAGAGACTAATTTTTATTACTGTCCACATAATGTCGTTAGGTTTTTAGCATAAAATATATTTGGGTTAGCTATTGACAATTTCTTTGAAAAAGAGAGAAGCATAAAATTTTTAGTATCAAATATACTTTTGACCTCTACACATCTGGTCTGTTTGGCCCCTTTTTTTCCCATTACATTAAATAAAATTTTTGCCAACTTTCAACTTCCTTTTTTGACTAAGTAGGATCCACATCTGTTATTTCCTTCTAACTTACCAGAAAATCTCGTTTTTTTAATTGAACCTTTGGTCCAAAGGACAAAAACACCCTCCCATGTCCACACTAAATTACTAATATGCCCCTCACTGACCAAAAACTGAGGCCAAGGCTTGGAAGGGTAGTACCGTAATTTTGTGGCACAATTAATTACTCTTGTTGTACACGCAAGCTGTACTCTCTGAATGGTATGACACATGGGGGCTATAGTTACTGGAAAAATTGAAAAATAATTTGTTGTAATGAATTTTAATGAGTAATAATGGGGCTCAATTGGGGCAATTTGTGTTGGCTACTGAAAGTTTCTTGCTGTTGCTATGGGACCAACAAGTTGAGTGCGTTTTGTTTATTGTTTTGGATAATTTTTAGTTTTTTAAAATACTTAAAACGTGTTTGATATTTTATTTTCAAAAATGCGTTTTTAAAATAAGAAAAATTTTACAACATAAAATTTAAACAATTTTTTGAATTTTTAACTTGAAACAAGATAAATAAATTAAAAAATTTCTCAAATTTCCCAATCACTCTCTCTTCCTCCCTCCAAACCCTTTCAAAATATCATAAAACTATTTCTAAAATTTTTAAACCAAATACATTTTCTAGTATTTTGTTTTGAAAAACAGCTTTTCATATAAACCAAACGTATTTTATACAATTTAAAAATAATATCTCGAAATAGAAAATAGAACCACAAACCAAACGTATTGTTTGTCGGTTGTTGTGACTTCTTGATTGTTGACTTCGGTAAGTGGGATGGCAGGTATAATTTCCAATTTCCCAAATTGTCCTTCCATTAAATGTAGTGCCATCAACCAATAGAGAGTGTCATTTTTGTAAATTAAGTTTGAAGAATGGGGGTATTTTGGAACTTTAATCTTTCAACGTCTTTGAATTGTCAATGCTATGACAATTTACTACTACAATGTCAGTTTTTAAATGGTTATTCTACTGTTGTATAATGAATAAATTTGGATTCGCTTTCACATGGGGCCATGTGATGTGTTACAAGAATAAATTCTTTCAACAATAATGGCGCCCATACGAGAACATCCCTGAACTAGTGTTGACTTTTAAAAGACTTGAGAAATTTGATACAGTATATTACAGAAAAAAATAAACCAAATTATTAAAAAAAAAATGTTGAACCCCAACCTTGATAATCTCCATCGCCCCATTTCTAGAGTTTTGTGAAGGAGATAAATTGCAGAAACAGACCAGAGAACAAGAACTGCTTGTATACTGCGCCTACAAGGAGTCTAATTTCGTTTTTCAATAATCGAACAAAATAAACCTAATTATTAGTTTTGTGAGAAGTTGATTTCTAAACTTTTAGGCCCTTTTGATTATTATTTTTATCAAAATACATGTTTCTCTCTCTTTTTTTAATCACATATTCTTCATTAAAATAATATTACACGTAAATAATTTTTTTTTTTTTTGTTTTTCATCCACATATTCTCCATCAATCTACTATTTTAAAATTTATTTTTCCATAAAATGGGTGTCAAACACCCTCTTAACTTCACCTAATCCCCCAACATGTTTGAGAACCAAGAGCTCCCCCGTGTGGAGTCATTGAAGTTGTCCTAGCAAGATGATTTCTAAGTCACAATACTAAATGAATATAATTTGAGATATAATTATTGAAGATAATTGTGAAAATTGTATAATTTTCTATAATGATAATACTCACAAAATAATATCATTAGAATCTATAAAATATTAGGATATTAGTAATACTTTCAAATCGGTAACTTCAGCATCAAGCAATTTTTAACTTGACAGCTGATCTCCTGTGTACTCAAGAATTTGAAGTTGTTAGAGATTAGTTAGCTAGAGAACCATTCCGCGTATTTCAAAAATTTCTAGACAAATTTAGGCTCCGTTTGGTTCACATTTATGCAAAAATAAAAATAAAAAAATATAATCGTTATGGGCCCCACATAAGAGATAAAAATTCAAATTTGATGACTTGATGTGATGGATAATGATCATATTTTTCATTTTAATGAGAAAATAATGGAAAACAAACGAGGGCATACTGTGAAGATAATCACAAAGTTGAGAAGTTAGACTAATCTCCCAAAAGTAAAAGTTGAATACAGACTTGTTATAACACCAATAGATAGTAGGACCTCCACTGCATGTTTTCCAAAAAATAAAAATAAAAAAACAGAAGAAAAAATTGTATTTTGTATATAAACAAGACAGATTTGGACATCCCTTAATCACCTTGTGGTGTATCAACCAATATGAAGACTTACCTTCTGTTCCTCCTCTTATGGTTTTCATTGAATTTGGCCATATCAAATCAGACCCTCAACAACAGCATAATAACCAAGCCTGGCTGCCCAGCCAAGTGCGGGAACTTAACTGTTCCATACCCGTTTGGCATCGGTTTAGGTTCAGGGTGTTCCATTGGACAACAGTTTGACATGAACTGCAATACATCTTTCAATCCTCCAAAAGCCTTTACCAGTGAAGGTAATTTAGAGGTTATTAACATATCAGACAGCAAAATCCGGGTAAAAAACCGGGTAGCTTCCGAATGCTATAATGAGTTTAGTGCTCTAAGCAATCAAAGCACAGTTCGGTTCAATCTAGAAACCACACCTTACAGCTTGTCAAATGAAAATGTGTTAACAGTTCTGGGATGTGATTACCGTTCCATGGTAGAAAGTCAGGGGCGCGGACGTGGATGTAATGCATTTTGCTCATGTGAGACCTCCATTCTGAAGGGTCTGAAGAGCTTTTTAATTTCCTTGGACAGACGATCTAATCAAACAGAGGTCGTGTCTTTTAACAAATGTGGCTATTCCTTTCTCGGAGAGAAGGATAGCTACTTATTTCGCTTTAGAGATCTCTCCGATCCACATATCATGGAGAAAATTTCAGAGACTGTGCCATTGGTATTGGATTGGGTGATCGACAATAAAAATTGTACTGAAGCTCAACAGTCCAATAATTTTACTTGTCAAAGAAACAGTATTTGTCTTAATTCTGATACAGGTCTGGGATACCGCTGCAGTTGCCCTAGTGGATTTGTGGGAAATCCATATCTCAAGCCAGGCTGCCAAGGTTGGTTCATGGATAAACCAAAATGACTTATGACCCCAATATAGACATGCATCTGACGTTCGTTGTTGTTTTTCAGATATCAATGAATGCGAGAGTAATCCCTGTGATGACGAGAACGAGATTTGCAGTAATACTCCTGGTGGTTACCACTGTTCTTGCCGGGAAGGTTACTTTGCTGGTGACAGAAAATATGGTGTTCGTGGCTTTGTTTGTTTGTTTCAAGATGGTATATACCATGAACGTAAGATCGTTATGCCAATTGGATACTTATAATAATTTAGACACAACTTTTTTCGATGATTTATATTGTGACACGGATGACGTTATACTAGAACATTGTCATTTAGGGGCCGTTCAATGCTATGCATATCTTTAATACTAACAACATATATTCCCACAAGTCCACTAAACGTTATTGCTAATTTCAATGGCATTAAATATAATCAAGAAGAAAAATAAATTGTAATTAATTATACTTAATATGATACATTTTATTCCACAGGTTTTTTATTATATTTATATAATTAATTAGGATAAGATGTCATTTTACCCTTTTCATAATATACCCACCGGAATTATGAATTAGTATATAATTTGATAGTCTTATTATAGAGTTTAGGATAGAATATCACATTATGATCATAATATACTCACTAATTATGAATTAAGTACATAATTTGATAATTCTATCAATTTTTATGTCAATAGATTCTAATTTAAACATGATTTACATTGGTAAAGAATGAAATTTAATCAAGTCTCAGTTATAACATAAGCATATAATATATGCAGCCAGTCAACCTGCAAATTTTTCTGATATCCGTTGCGATGTTCCCGAACTTACCCGAACTTAAGGGTGATAATTATAAAGTATTGAAGGAGAGAATTTTACTCAATCTAAGGTGGATGGACATTGACTATGTAATTAGGAAAGACAAACCACCTGCAATTACTGCGACTAGCACTCCAAATAAAGTTGCTCTTTATGAACGATAGGAACGATCCACTGCCTTAGTATGATGTTCATAAGACAAATATCTCAGCTAGTATACATGGTTCAGTGGATCAGCATGAGAAAGTCCTTGATTTGCTAAAGGCCATGGGTGATCAATTCATCACTTCAGATAAGGCACTAGCAAGCACTCTAATTATGAAGCTCTCTTCCATGATGCTCACCACTGTGAAAGGTGTGCTGAAGCACATCATGCAGATGAGGGATATTGCGGCTCAACTAAAGAACCTTGAGGTTGAGATATTGGAACCCTTCCTGGTGTACTATATCCTGAATTCTCTCCCTTCTCAATACGGGCCTTTCAAGATCTCGACAACACACATAAAGACAAATGGTCAATTAATGAACTCATGACCATGTGCGTTCAAGAGGAAGGGAGGCTCGTAATGGAATTAGGGGGAAGTGCAATGCTGGCAACACGGGAAAAGGACAGAGCTCAAGCCAATAAGAAGGAGAAAGGTAAAATACCTCCTCAAGCTAACATTAAGAAGGAATCCTTATGTTTTTTCTGTAAGAAAAAGGGACACGTAAAGAAGGAATGCGCTAAATTTCAAGAATGGCTTGAGAATAAAGACAATCCAATCTCATTTGTTTGCTATGAATCTAATATGGTTAATGTTATGTACAACACATGGTGGATTGGTTCTGGCTCTACAATCCATATTTTGAATACCTTGCAAGGTAGACAAAATCTAAAGAAGCCAGTGGGAAGTGAGCAAGGCATCTATTGAGGAAACAAGATGTGTTCACATGTGGAGTCTATTGGAACATATAGTTTAACTTTAAGTAGTGGTTTTATTTTAGACTTGAAAAAGACATTTATATTCCATGTTTCTCCAGAAATTTGATTTCAGTTTCAAGACTTGTACCTTTGGGTTATTCCTTTAAATTTTAAGAATCAAATTTCAATTTATTTTATAAATCTGATCTTGTTGGGAATGGTACATTGTCTGATGGTCTTTTCTCTCTCAATTTGCAAAATAACACCACTTATAATGCTATACATGTTCAAACTGGTATTAAAAGATGTGTTATGAATGAGGATTCCTCTAAATTATGGCGTGGAGATTGGGACATATCTCCATAGATCGAATTATGGCACCATATATGTGGGGTACTTAATGCTCTTGATTTTACTGATTTTGAAACTTGCATAGATTGCATTAAGGGAAAGCGGACCAACAAGTCAAAGAATGGTGCCAATAGGAGTTCGAACATATTAGAAATCATACATACTAATATATGTAGTCCAGACATGGATTTACATGGTCAGAGATACTTCATCTCTTTTATAGATGACTACTCATGATACATGTATCTCTACTTGCTTCATAAGAAGAACGAAGCATTAGATGCCTTTAAGATTTTTAAGGCTGAAGTAGAGAAACAATGCGGAAAGCAGATTAAGATTGTGAGATCTTATCAATACAGAAAGCATATTAAGATTGTGAGATCTTATGATTAAGATAGAGGTGGGGGATATTATAGTAGATGCACAGAGGATGGACAAGCACATGGTACGCTTGCAAAGTTTGTTCAAGAGAATGTGATAGTTTTTCAATACACCATGTTTTGTTCACCAGACAGAATGGCATAGCAAAAAGAAGAAGTAGAACATTATTGGACATGGTGCGAAAATATATGCGCGCTGCGGGATGCCCATCTGAAGTAAGAGTTTATAATCCACAAGAAAAAGAAACTAGACCCAAGGACTATTAGTAGGTATTTCATTGGATATGTCGAAAGGTCAAAATTGGTACAGATTCTATTGTCCATCTCACAACACTAGGATTGTGGAGTTAAGAAATGTGAATTTTCTTGATAATGACTTGATCAGTGGGAGCGATCAAATCAGGTACATAGTTTCTAAGAATGATCATTCAGGATCTCAACCTTCCACCTCAAGTAATAGATTGGTTATTGTTCACAGCACCTCTCAAGTACAAACTGGTATTAAACAACCAATCGTTGACGTTCCACAAGTTGCTGACAACATCCCAGTGGATCAGGTAATTCAAGAGTTACCAAGGACTTTTGAACAACCGATTGAACCACATTCTTCAAAGTATTATAATGGAATGACATTAAGATCTACTAGAACAAAGAGATCAGCAATTTCTAGTGATTATGTTATATATCTACAAGAATATGGTTAAAACATTGTAGACATAAATGATCCTGAGTCTTTTTCACAAGCCATGAGTTGCAAAGAATTAGAATTTGGAAGTAATTGGCTACTCAGATTCAGACTTTGCCCACTGTGTTGATTCATGCAAATCAACACGAGATACATCTTTATGATGGCCAATGGTGTTGTATCTTGGAAGATTGCTAAGCAGACCTTGAGTGCTGCTTCCACTATGGAAGCTGAGTTCATTGCTTGTTTTGAGGCTACTTCACAAGGTGTATAGTAAAAGAGTTTCATATCTGGGCTTAGAATCATGGATTCTATTTCCAGGCCATTGAGAATATATTGCGACAATTCAACTGCTGTCTTTATGGTTAAGAATAAAAAAAGGGAGGAATCGAAGTAAGGACAATGACATCAAGTATATAGCCATGATTTGAATTGGCATAGAAAGTTTATTGGACAGAGAGAGAATTATATATTGTTGGCATAGAAAGTTTATTGGACAGAGAGAGAATTATATATTGTTGTGTAAAGAATAATTTCCAGGCCCTTGAATTGGATTGGATATATAAAGCTTCTTGGAAAGAGAAGGATTATGCCATCTTGAATTGGATTGGCTATGTAAAGTTTCTCGGAAAGAGAAGGATTATGCACATGTTTCATTCCCTTTAAAATAAAATAATTTAGTTTTCATATTGATTTTTTATTACACATTCACACAATAAAATTTTTTACACATAAATTGAATTTTCTCCACTTTTTAACCCCACATTTTACAAAACATCATTTTTACATAATAATTAACATCAAACAGGGGCTGTATATTTTTTGGATAAATAGTAATTTCTTCATACTTGCAATGTGTTCATGACTTAAACCACTCGAAGTCCGAAACAGTATATTACAACCAATAAACCCAAATTATTAGTTTTCTGGGAAGTTGATTTTTAAACTTTTAATTTCACCTATACCCCCCAACATGCTTTAGAACTAATTAGCTGCCCAGTACAGAGAATCATTGAGGTTGTTGTAGCAAGATAGTAAAATGCTAACCAAATATTATTTGAGATACAAATAGTGAAGATTATCGTGAAAATTGTATAATTTTCTATAAGCATAATACTAACGAAATATTATTGTAAGAATTTGAAAAATATCACGATACTAAGAGAATATAATAATAATAATTAAAAAGAGAAGAAAAAATTGTATTTTGTATATAAACAAGACAGAGTGATATCCCTCAATCACCTTGTGGTGTATCAACCAACATGAAGAAAAATTGCAATCTGCTCCTCCTCTTATGGCTTCCATTGAGTTTGGCCATATCAAATCAGACCCTCAACAACAGCATAATAACCAAGCCTGGCTGCCCAGCCAAGTGCGGGAACGTAACTGTTCCATACCCGTTTGGCATCGGTTTAGGTTCAGGGTGCTCCATTGGGTCATGGTTTGACATCAACTGTAGCACATCTTTCACTCCTCCAAAAGCCTTCCTCAGTACAGGTAATATAGACGTTATTAACATATCAGACACCAAAATCAGGGTAAAAAACTTGGTTGCTTCCCATTGCTATAATGAGTTGGGTGCTCTAACCCTCCGAAACCATGCTTGGGTCAATCTACGCGCCACACCTAACAGCTTGTCAAATGAAAATGTGTTAACAGTTCTGGGATGTGATGACCTTTCCCTAGGAGTCGCTCAGAACATCAGCGGTGGATGTATGGCATGTTGGATATTGGTTAAATAAATTGAGAATTGAAAATCGATTAAAGTTTGTATCGAATTCGGCCAAATACTCAAAAGCTCGACTCAATCCGTTTAGGCAAAATTATTTGCCACTTCGCCGCTTCGGGGCGCACAAACGGGGATCGACCTGACCGGTCAGGTCGCGAGGGTCGAGGGGGCAGCGCCCCTCGTGGGGGGTCGGGGGCAACGCCCCCGAAAGAGAATTTTGATTTCTCTGCATGTATTGAAGGGTATATTTGGCATTTCGAAAACCAATATCGGATGAATGAGAAATTACGAAAAAGACCTCAACCATTAGTGAATAGACACCTTTTCATAAAGGTGCATTGTTTGGAAATGGTGCATGGTTTGGTCTCAACCACACCCCTTCATGGTCTATAAATAGGACCCTTTGGGTGTCCTATTCCTCACAGTTTGATATGCAAAAACGTCGCTCATCCTCTCTTCTATCCAAAATCAAAATCAAAATCATTTCATTTATTTTGATTTTCTTTCATTTCATCTGTGGAGTACATAAACCTACATTGGGTTCGTTGTACTTGTGTTTTGGAGTGCTACAAACACAAGTGTAGCCGTTGTATCTTGGGAGTCGATTGCCGAAATCCGTAGGCACCGTTGCGGGGCAAATTCGACTTAAGGACAAAGAGTCCAACTCTTGCCTCGGCTTTGTCACCATCATTATACTTATTTCGGCGTCACTATTCACAAAATTCTTCCAACATGGCATTATGCTCTGACAGCAAGGAATTGAGTAAAGACTCTTGTTTGGGAGTTGGCTGTTGTCAGGCTTCCATTCGGAAGGGTCTAGAGATCATTTCAATTTCCATGAGCAGCTTATATAATCACACAAAGGTCTTTTCTTTTAACCGATGTGGCTATTCCTTTCTCGGAGAGAAGGATAGCTACGTATTTCGCGTTTTTGATCTCTCCGATCCACATGTCAGAGAGAGAATTTTAGAAACTGTGCCATTGGTATTGGATTGGGTGATCGACTATCAAACTTGTACTGAAGCTCAAAAGTCCAACAACTATACTTGTCAAGAAAACAGTATTTGCCTTGATTCTGATGCTGGTTTGGGAGGATACCGCTGCAGTTGCCCTAGTGGATATGTGGGAAATCCATATCTCAAACCAGGCTGCCAAGGTTGTTTAGAATACTTCATGGATAAACCAAAATGACTTATAACCTCAATATAAATTTGACATCTGACTTTTTTTTTTTTAATTTTTTTTTTCAGATATTAATGAATGCGAGAGTAATCCCTGTGATAATGAAAACGGGATTTGCATTAATACTCCCGGTGGTTACAACTGTTCTTGCCCGAATGGTTACATTGGTGATGGCAGAAAATCTGGTGTTGGCTGCATTCTCTTGAGTTCTATTGAACCTGCCCAGCGTTCAACTAAACTACTCGTGTTTACAGGTTAAAAACACCCGTCACTCATGCAAATTTCTTTACCTTGTCTCTTTGCTATAATTCAGTCAAAATTAGAAGTCTTTGCACCTACTGGCATAGGAACAAATTATTTATTATTTAGCCATTGTTGCTATTTGGCAAATTTTCAACTTTAAAAGTTCCAAGTTTGAATAAAATGTTATAAGTCACATCTTATTTGTTCTTGACCATGCACAACGTCTATATGAACACATAAGTTTTATTCCCTTTTTACCCTTAAGTTTGAATTGTCAATGAATGCATATTTAACCAACAGCAACAAAGGAAGGGGCATTTTTGGTATTGCAAATGAATGTGAGAAATTCATTCCAAATGTTGTCAAACATGTGGCATAAGCATTTTATTCAAAATTCTGAATTTAAAAAGTTAGAAACTTGTTAAAAATTTGCTAAATAAACACATCAAACAAGGGCCTAATGAATGAATAAAAGAGTCATTCACCAGAGTAATGACGAATTGGTAAATATAGGAATCTACTATTTCCAATTATCAAATTCAAACAATTGTTCAATGCATCCAGTTTTAGTTATAAATCATCAAATAACTGCTATAATGAAGACTTAAGCAACAAAGTATAATAAATCCTTAGTTTATTATAAAGTAGGAAACCAATGCTATAAGAGCATGTTATTTTCAATTTGGTTGACTATGACGACCAATCAGTCCCTAATCAAGTCACGAAAAATTGCTTGTGATGCATAGAAATCTAATAAATGCAATTCCCTATCAAAGGGCATGCTTCTAATTTTCACACTACATGAAATGTATAAGTATCTCATTTGACTACTCTTGTGTGTTTCAATGATTGTGTGCAGTTGTGGGCACAAGCATCGGACTGCTATTACTACTAGCAGTTAGCTTTTGGTTATACAAAGTAGTGAAGAAGAGACAGGAACAAAAGCACAAACAAAAATTTTTCAAACGAAATGGCGGTCTTTTGTTACAACAACAAATATCAACAAATGAAGGTCTCCTAGAAAAAACAAGACTTTTCACAGCTAAGGAGTTGTCGAAGGCAACAGATCAGTTCAACGAAAGTTGAATACTAGGTCGAGGAGCTCAAGGTACGGTTTACAAGGGCATGATATCTGACGGGAGAACTGTAGCAGTAAAGAAGGCCAAGTTAGTAGGACAAAATCAACTGGAGCCGTTTATAAATGAGGTCACAATCCTTTCTCAAATCAACCATAGAAATGTTGTTAAGCTACTAGGATGTTGTTTGGAGACAGAAGTTCCATTGTTGGTTTATGAATTTTTGCCCAATAGAACCCTATTTGATCACATACATGACAAGAGCGATGATTTCACCATGACATGGGATATACGCTTAAGAATCGCAACAGAGATAGCAGGAGCCCTTGCCTATCTCCATTATGAAACATCTCTTCCCATTTATCACAGGGATATCAAGTCAAGTAATATCCTTTTAGATGAAAACTATAAAGCCAAAGTTTCGGATTTTGGAATTTCAAGATCAATTTCAATAGATTAAACTCACCTTACCACCCAAGTGAAGGGAACTTTCGGCTATTTCGATCCAAAATACTTTCAATCAAACCAATTAACAGATAAAAGCGACGTCTACAGCTTCGGTGTTGTTCTTGTTGAGCTTTTATCTGGACAAAAGCCTATATCTTCAAATGTTACAGAAGATGAAAGAAGTTTAGTGAAACGTTTTCTTACATCTATGGAACAAAACTGCCTGAATGAAATTTTTGATCCAAAAATTTCAGAGCACTTCAAGGATGAAGAGATAAGTTCTGTTGCTAATATAGCATATCGATGCTTGAACTTGAATGGGATAAGACGGCCAACAATGAAAGAAGTTGCCATGGACTTGGAGAATATTAGGCTCTCTAGGAGGCCTGCAACCATCCGAAGAACTTCTCGAGTAATTGATACTGAATTAGGAGAATCAACTCTACTTTCAAGCATCAACTCCACATTTACTATCAGTGATAATAGCATCACTACATCATACACCAATCCCTTGTTATATTACACCGTTTAATAAGGTAATAGATCATGGAAATCCAGTAAACATACGGGATCGTTGACAAATAATACGTCGTAAGTAATGTGAATCGTCCTGCAAAGAATAAAATTCAATCAAAGTGTACTATTGTCTTATTAGATTTAAAGTGTGTGATAAAAGATTTTTTTATTTTTTTATTTTTTTTGGGAATTAGTCTAAATTAATCTAACAAATATATAAAACGTTGGTTTGCAAGTATATAAAATGAGTGTATTGAACTACAAATTCGCCTATTATTACCTATTTCAATTATTGATTACGTAAATTAGTCTTATTCATGCATTTTTGACAAAACCTATAATATTTAACATTCTTAAACAATATAAATTAAGTTTATTCTACTCATGATCGTATATTCTTAGTCCAAGTCCGAATGGGTAGAGCTCATTAAATTACACGATTATCTAGATGATTACACACGTAATATTGTTATTCCTAGCATCCATTATCCGTGTGTTAATCTTGTAGTGTTCTAAACTAATTGTAAAGTTTTCAACACTATAATTAGCAACCATATATTCAATTGATGATTAGACAATCAAATAATGCAATTAAGCATGCAATCAAGAATAATAAGAAATTAACTAATCTGCTTATCTTTCTTCATTCAATTCGTGTGAAGAATTAGCGTACATATTCATATGTAAATTATATAGAAAGAATTGACATGACATCACCCGAAACTAAGAATAATGAAAGAAACAGGAAAAATCAACGTTGTCTTCTTGAATCTTGAAATCGGACCTTCATTCTTCAATCTTTGTGTGTTAATTGCCTTGATTCTCATGCTGGAGACTTCTTCTTTGTGATAATGTGATGTGTCCTATCAATGGCTACCTCAATTAGGTCTAATAAGTGTAAGAAGTTTATCCTAAAAAGAGTTTGAATCAGAAAAGGATAAAGCCAACCAGTCTGAGAAATCACCCTATGCACGCGCATCGCATGTGGGTTTGTGTGTGTGCATTGTGGAGTCGTGCTCTTAGGTTTTGAGACAAGGTACCTTGCCCACGCTCCTCTATTGGTGGCCCGCACGATCCACCAAAGATTTTGGATTTATGCTTTTTGGTCCCTGATTTTGATTCTTTGTTAAGCTTTAGTCCTTCCTTGACATGATTTTGGTTCCTCATCTTCCCAAATGTATCTGACTGACTTTAACCATTCTCCATTCATTGATATTAGGTCCAATGGACTTTAGAAGTTTTGATTTAGTCTTATAATTTTGAAAATTATTCATTTAAGCCTTTCTTTGTTTTCTTTTCTTTGTTTTCTTTTTTTTTTTTTTTTTTTTTTTTTTTTTTTTTTATTTCCCCCTTTTTTTTTTGAATAAAAAAAAAAAAAAAAAAAATTACTACAATGAAAAAAATATAAACATGATTAAGCCATAATTCATAGAAATCCATAACAATTTAGCTCATTTAACGGCTCAAATAAGTTTACAAAATACTCTTATTAAATACCCTCAAATTTAACAAATGTTTGTCCTCAAACAAAATATAGAACAACCTAAGCAAATTTTTCAAACAAACATGGTTAGATAACCTGTTGTTGGCCTCAAGATTAAAATTTCGAGTTAAAACTATAAACTACTTCAAAATTGCTAAGATCAATTTTTACTTATATAATGCAAAATCGACGTGTGTGTATGTGTGAAGATTCATATAAAACACCATGATGTCATAGATTGATTTGAGGTCCAACCCTCATTGGTTGTATACTTTCTTTCCTCACTTGTAAGTTTCACTGAGGGTTGAAATCATACATTGATCCTCACGCTCACTAGTTTGGTTAAATTTTACTAATTGTAGCTTAGTATATAAATAAACAAGAATTCTCCTTATTTTTTACTACTTCAATCTTCAAGAATTAACTAAGCTAATAATTCATGATCAAGTGTCTAATTATCTTAAACAAGTGTTTTGGATTTAATCAAGACATGTAGTGCTTATTCTGTTCATGCACCTACTTTTGCAAAGTTGATACGCTAGCTAATCCCTTTTTGAGTTTTCTTTTTGAGATTTTCAATCATTGTCTTCATTGGAATCTTTTATGTGGTACCTTCACAACATGGCATTTTTTCCTTTTGTGCAATGATTACTGCAATGTTCCTCATTAAATACTCATTCTTGATTTTTCACCTAATTTTCATCTTGTTGAACTTAGACAATTTCCACAAAAATTTAGCACACATGAAATTAACATTCATCTCTATGACTCCCTATATCAACTCAGCCATCCCTAAACTATTTTATAATTGGGTCAAAGATGTATATTATAGTGGTTGATTGTTTTAAGCATCCAAGGTCCACTATTTTCAACTTATTCAATAGTATAAATAAACTTATTCATTTATGATGCAAAATATACATCTTCTGCACAAAAATATAAAGTTTCATATGAATAAGCATGAACTAACTCTACATGTAACTTATCCAAAATCTTATAGTTCAACACTTTGTTCCAATATGTACATCATAGTTGGCAAAGCTATCTAACTAATGCAAGCACACAAAAATACATCATAGAAGTAATGAAATTGAAAATAGCATTTTTAAAAAAAAAAAAAAAAAACTCAACAAGCATACAGAACAGTGAAACAATCAACTTGATGCAAAATCACCCCCAGATTTATAATAGACATTGCCCTCAATGTCTAAATATATTTTAAGCAATATGCAAAAAATTAAGAGAAAGTTATGAATGCTCCAAATCCTAACGGGTCTAAAGATGATGGTGGAAGAAGAAGAGGGGAATTAATGAAGCCAGTGAAGAAATATTTCATCATGACACACATCTCATCAACTTGTTTGTATGTGTCTTCTAATCTGGTCAGCATGCCTTCGACTTTGGTGTACACGTCCTTCATCCTTTCTGTACATCAGCCCAATCTCTTCATCATCAGGTCAAGCTCTTTATGCAAGCTTGAGAGATTAGACGTGATCCTATTGGTGTCTCTGTATACTCTGTGTTGACCTTTGAAAATGGCCAACAGGTGTCGTTAGAAGATAATATACACGTGGACGTATTTTGTAGTATTTCTACTGTAAATATGAATGTTTGTGGAAGAAGAAGATGGAGACAAGTGAGAGATATATTATGTTCTCCTTTTTCATTCATAGATCCATCCCTTTAAATGATATCCAAGCCATGTGGCTTGATCTGACAATCCTTAATGTTTGTCAACTCTACTTCATATTAATTACATCGACAGAGTCTTGACAAGAGGTCAGCCATCCTACAAGTCTAGGCTGACTTCTCTGATACTCAATAAATGGGCATGTCACATCAATCAACTCCATAGATGCGCCTACTGAACCTGTTAAGGACCTTAGATACTTCAGGGAGTTCGGCAACAAGAGATGAGCAAGGGTAGGGCCATCTCGGCTATTCTTAGTGTAATGACCTTGGCATTTAATTGGGACTACTTTAAATGTTGCAGTTCTTGGATGACTTGGATGATTGCCACGTGTAAATACGGGTTCTGTATGACTAGTAACAATAGTCTCCCAAGTCCATGTATGATCATTCATGTGGTACATAGAGTTTGACTTTTTGAAGAAAAGAAATCCATGCGTTAATGTTAGTACCCCAAGTCTAATTGTTTTAAATATTCATATGAGAATTTTAGACTTGCTAAACACATACGTCAATGGCCATCGGAACTGAGGTCGAGGCTTGTGTGCCTCATACAAATAAGTGGCATTTCCTTACAATGTCAAAGTTGTTAGATGTAAAAACTTGGGTGGTATGTTAGGTTAGACGATTTGGTCAATTGAACGTTTTTTGTCATTTATTGCCATAGATTGCTATGCTGCCTTTTGGTCTTCCCGAAGAGGGTGGTGCCTCATATTTTCAATGCGTTCCAATGAACACATGTTTCGATCTCGACCATGAAGCTGAAATGTTTGATGCATCAAATGGTCCATATGTGACCTAGATTTGGGTGTCCAAGTCTTTGAGATTTGATGGTTGAAAATGCGTGTTCTTGCATTAAAAGGCTCATTTTACTTGGATATACATTTGCTTGCATAAATCATGTTGACTCGTGTTACTGCGATATGACCGAAAATTATATTTGTACTTGGTGAATTTTGAGGGAGTTGGTGCAAGGGATTGCTTGGTTTCAGATGGTGCCATGGAGTGTGCAAATTGGATTATCTTGGGTGTAATGTATTGTATGCTTGGACCCATGAAAATAAAATGTAGCCTCAGTACAATCTTCTTTGAACGCTTTGGGAACAGTGCTAAAGTGCGGAGGGTCACCCATTGTCTTGAAAAAATTATGTTGCAATAGGATGCGAATTCCATCCAAAGTGCCTCAAGTGACACTATGTGGATCCTTAGGGGTCGATATCAACGTACCTTCCCTAAGCAGCTAGGTTGCTTCCTCTGTCAGAGCTTACTAGGTAAAGTGTATTGTAGCCATAGCTTGAGTTTTAACATGATCCGACAGACCTCGTAATTATAACAGTTGCTATATATGGTAGATATCCCTCAAGAGGGAGAGGTCCGATGGATTGTACATCTGATTTAGTAATTGTACTTTTTCATTATTATTCATCATTATTATTATTATTTTGGCAAGTGCTTTGTAAGTGGTTGACTTCCCTTGATTGTAACGTGTTTGCAGTAATGAATAAAATTTCTACCTTTTATGCAAATCTATGTTTGAATTGAGCTCTAAATTGTTACTGCGTTGTAGTTGGGGGAGTTTTGGGAGGGTCGTGCCCTTGTTGTAGTCCCCTCATTTTTCTATCATTTTATAGGCAACTTGTGCCTTTTACGGAGGTGGTCCTTATAGGATCCAACCCTTTGTGTTGTTGTACCCTTGGGGCTGACTTTTCATTTCTGAGATGGATCTCTTTAGGCTCTAGCTCCTTTCATCAAGGTGCCCCTCTTGCCTTCGTCGACATTTTCTTTTGAGCTCATATTCCGAAGTGCCTCTACGAGCTGATGCCTCTTGGGCTAATTTCTTTTATTCCTTCAAAGAAATTGCCTCAAAAAATGCCACGCATTTTGTGGAGGACCTTGACAGCATCTTCTAAATAGCGTGAAATAGACATGGCCACTATTCATATATCAGATAGGTATGAGGTCTATTTTGCCCTTCTAATTACCCATAGCTGGCATCTCATATTTTTCCAAAACATAATATGGAAAAGGCCTACCATATCAAGTCATATGCCTGGCAACAGTGTGTGTAAAATGACACATATACCAGTGCTGGTAAGAATGATGTTATGGGTCGTGAAGTATGCAAGCCATAATGCTACACACAAGTTATCAGCAATCATAATAATCTTCCAAATTCAAACATAGATATTGACATAATAAGGATCTAAAAGCAAAATAACTTAATAAAATTTGCACAAGCATTTATCGTGGACGTTGTCTGAGGTCCTAAAGTAAACTAAGTTTTTTGTTGATGAAGTGCCGAAGCATCTATCGTGGACGTTGTTTGAGGTCCTGAAGTAAACTAAGTTTTTGTTGATGAAGTGCCGAAGCTGTCCACTTCAAATATATTATGAAGAGAGCTAAGGCCCTATTTTTCGAAGCTCTTTAGCTTGTTATGAACATATCTTTCTAAGGCAAAAGGATCGATTCTATCCCTCAAGCTGATGTCCTGACACTTAATCTCATATCTTTCGATTTTGCAAAGCTGAGCTGGTGGCTCGTGCATAGGCCTGCTACCCAGTTAGTTAAAGGGGATCTGCGTATTTTGGGGATGGTCCCTTGTGAGGTTTTCCCTTATCATTTTCTACATTTGGCAGTTCTACTAAGGTGGTTTCATCTTTACCTCTTCTTTGAACAGACTTTTTTCACAAGTACATGGTTTGATTTGGGACTATACATAAGGTGGGACTATGCCTTCTTTGACCTATTCTGACCCTTCTCTTTAGATGCGATTGAAGTCTTTAGCCCCTCAACCAGAGGGTCGACCTTCACTTTTTGAGCCACAGCTTTCATAAGTAATATAATTATATAAAGCTTATGCCTGAACTGTTTTGACTAGAGAAGACAGCAGATCACAGCTTTTTGCCACTGCTGTTGAGAGGTCAGTTCTTATTGGCAGACGATATAGGGCTCGCCTTTTCATTTATATGCTTTAGTGCCTCTTCTTGCAAGAGGAGCTAGTCTGAGATGTCCAAAATTGGCATTCATCTTTCTAGGCGAGGCCTTTTGTCTTTCTAATGGGATAGTTCTTAAGACTTTCTTCCCCAACTACATCTTTTGGATGGGATGGAGAAGACAGAGAATCATTTTTCTTGGGGCTCGTGTCGTGAAGGTTGGCTCATGTTTGTCGGGGTCATGGAGCCCGACCTGATAGTTATATGTCTTAGCACATCTTTCCGCAAGAGGACTTCGCTTGGAATGGCCGATTTTTAAGGAGACATCTTTCAAGGCTTATACCATTTCTCCTTGTGTGGTCAATCTTTGTTGGCTCGCATCCGAGCTAGTGCAGCTCATCTTTCATGCCTATTCCTAAGCGAGGAATGCACATATCTATAGGCGAGCTAAGCTGCGGCTCCCCGTTGAGGTTGTCCATGCTGATTTCCCACTGATGAAGGGTTGAATAGATGTAGCTGGCTCAAGGGAGTAGGAGGGAGTCTGGCTTGAGCGAACGAAATGCGAGGTCGGTTCTGTCTATTTCTTGTAGGACAAAGCCTGTCAAAGACACTGGTTTTTCTGTCATAGAACTTCTATACTAAGATGGGATCTACTAGTTTTTCCCTATCGGATATGTGGATCAGATTCGTCATCTCAAACCCCTAGAAATCTTCAAGTGCTTCTCTTATTTCTTTTCAGTTGACTTTCCACCTTGAAACCATTTTTGAATTTGTCTTTGTATTGTGGTGTTGAAGGCCCATGGCTTTTTTTATTTTCCTTTAGATGTTGAAAGAGCTTTTTTTTGTTTGGAGTCATACCTATCAAAATAGTGTTAAAGAACATTAGTCATGTGTGTAAAATATAACAATCATAATTAAGTAATATTAAATTCAATTGATAGGAAAAAGAAAGGCGATTGGTAAGAGATTGAGCAGGGACGCGGGAAAACGTAGGCTAAATTTGCATCCTCCCAATTCTCATGCAATTCATATTAAAGTGACGTGCAATCACATGGGAGTGTTTATATATGTTAATTTTAGGTTTCGTGTGAAATTCACATGAAAATTTGACCTAAAACTTAAATAGGGTAATTTATTGAATACTTTACATGCATATGTTTTGAATGTAATTCATATATATATATATAAAATCACCGAATTTCCAACAATGTCAACAACTAAGCCTATTCTCCTTCAAATCTACATATTAATCCAAAAATTTAAGCAAAAAAACTAACTTTAAAAAATTTCAAAGGTTTTAAATTTTTTACCTTGATTCTTAGATTTTGATAGATAAAAGTATTTAAATCTCGTAGAATGATGTTAGAATTTAATGATACTACAAAGTAGAAGTGAATTTTGGAGGGAGATCGAAGAATTTTTGGTGACAAATTTGAAAATTTTAGAAGAATGGAGAGAGACTCCATATGTAACTTATTTTTGTGTGTACGAACAGTGGGGCAAGATGGGTTTCAAAACACACCCAAAGTTTTTGCCATGTGTGCATGGCTAT
The DNA here is from genome assembly GCF_002742605.1 of Olea europaea var. sylvestris. Classification (NCBI taxonomy): domain Eukaryota; kingdom Viridiplantae; phylum Streptophyta; class Magnoliopsida; order Lamiales; family Oleaceae; genus Olea; species Olea europaea. The sequence continues at coordinate 63,342 of NW_019236011.1, forward strand.
GCTCCTTGCATGTGTGTGGTTTACAAAGTTAATCATTGCTTTAAAAAATACTGACGCATACACTGGTAAACGATGCACGCACATCACTTATCAATATAGGATTTTTTTTCCAAACTTTACTTTCTGACAACATCGTCAAAAATTTGATTGTGAAAATCTCTCAAGCATACTGGTGTCCTATTATACCACAACGAGTAAAATTCAATCAAACCAATTCATATTCCCCTAATTTCAATAAATGAATTTTATTTATTTATTTATTTATTATTATTATTATTATTATTATTTTTTGTATCAAGCAATCTTCATTATCACAATTCTGGTGAAATACATTTCATGTTGTCTTGTATAGTATTCAAATAATACTGTCTTCATATGAGATACTTATTGATCTTTGATAACTATAGTGACATGATGATTTAAATATAGCTTTTATCGTTCTTTTAAGGAGTCAAATGCACAAAAGATTATTATTTTAAGGGCAAATATCTCATAGGTTATGGACATTCTGGGACAAAGAATATCGTTAAAACATTGCTAAGAAAACTCGGACAAAATCTTTGGTCAAGAAAAAAGTACAATATGTATATATTTCCCTCATGATACTATCACTTGAATTACATGCTTTAGGTATATTAAGCCCATGTTTGATATGGATTAAAATCAAATTTTTAGTATATTTTAATGAAAGTTGATAAGATATGTACTTAAAAGATTGTAGATCCCATAAAATATGTGCTCAATTTGCTACTGACTTTCACTTTTCAATTTCTAACAAACAAGGGATAAATCTTTCTAAGATGGTTCCATTAATAGCCATGGCAGATAAATTGGTTATATTTGCATTTCAAATGTCAATTACTTCTTCAATCGAAATGTATAAATGAATTTATTTCAATATTCTCGTCTTTTAAAATATATTGCAATACATCATGTACAAAAGTATTGTCGACAACTTTTTCTTTTCAATTCTATTTCTTTTCCATAATAACATAATCTAATGAGAGATCTCTGCTTCCAATATTTCTAATACTTAAAATTTTTCTAGGATTTTATAATTAGTTATGTTTATATGTTCTCCAAGTATATATATCTCATAAATGGGACTATCTTCTTTTATATGCTCAATTTTCTATTGTAGATTTTTTGTCTTAGAATCGGAAGTAATCACGCTCCATGCATGTCATAAATTTATCAAATATAATATTAACAAATTGTCCTTTCAAGATGTCAATTCGAGTTGGAGCATTTAAAGGTAATGTATAAAATGTTTTTTTATCTCTTTGATAGTAAATGCATCTAAGTGAATCATCGTTCAAACTTCTATTTTGAATTATCTTTTACAAGGATCTAGATAATGTAATGATGCATTATATACAAAAATTTTCAGCTTCTTAATTCCTCCCTCAAATGCTTAGATAATTGTCCAATTAAATTTAAAATTAGCACATCGCATTATAAATATCATTTGTAGGATCTTAAAATATTTCACAAGATTTAAAATAAACATGTGTTCTCAGCATTCTTTAATGTTTTTCTCAGTGTATTGTGGTAGATCAATTGTACATGTATTGCACAATCAAAATAATTAGATGGAAAAATTTACTCTGACCATAGGTCAAATATAGCTGAAAAAACTTTGATATTATGGTATGATACTAATAGTATTCCCTAGACAAAACTAGAAAATACTTTGTTCTCAATAGAAATGGTTTAGAAATTAATTGAAAGCATTCAACAAACAATAGTGTTAAATCATTTATCGTCATCACAACCAATATTTATTAAAATGTTGAGATTTAGGCTCACAAACATTAACAAGACACATCATCTTGATCATATAATCTATAAATTTTGCTCTTAGTTTAAAATTTGAGTACTAATCTTGCAAATTTTAGGTTGCAAACACCATGTAATCATCTAGTTGATGTATCATACTTATTAAATACAAATAATAACTAGATGGTCAACATGAAAGGTGACGAGACCACATATATCATTGTAATTAATTTTCAAAAATATAGACAATTCAGTTCTTATTTAGCTAGTGATGGTTAATGACCAATTTTCAATTAAAAAAAATCGTGCAAGAATTCATTAGATTGAAATAATTTTCAGTTCTTCATTGAATGTCCATTAATTCTCAATATCGTATCATTATTGATTCCGTAATGGTCCAACTGGTCGTGTCAAACAAGAATACATTCATTTATTGAACATGTGGTTCAATATAGTGCTTCTTTCAATTGTACCACACATTTTAAAAACTTAGTATGTTTCTCTTTAATTTAGTAGAGAATAAATTACTATCAATTGTAAAATTTTATTCTCCTACATAACACAATATTGCCTTTTCTGGAGTATCAAAATAATATTCTTCTAATATATATGTTAATACATTTTTATTAGTCATGATATTCTTCTAGAATGTTATTATGTACAAATTTATGTTTTTTCAGGAACATAATACGATTGTCTTCAAGAATACTAGCTAATATGTTTGCTTCTTTTGGAATAATGAATCACTATTCTTCTAAAATATTGAAATTTTAATATCATGCTCTTCAGGAGTAGAAAAATTCATTCTGGAACATTTATATAAGGTGTGTTGTGTTTCTTTTAGAACATCAACACTATATTCATTTAACACAAATACAATTTCTAGTTATGCTTCTTCAGAAGCAGATTTAACTAATCTAATAAAACTTCACAAATATAATATACAATAGAATAAAAAGACTTTCAAAGAATAGTCTTACTTGGATCTGAAAAATTTAGAAAACCTTGAATAGTTAACAAATCTCATATTTTTCGAAGACGTAAGTTTGAAAATTTTATAGTACATAAAAATTCATGTTTGTTAATGTAGATATTTCTCACGAATGAATTGTTGAATTTTGATATTAACCGTTAGATTTTAAGAACAATGAGTTGTGAACGTCCTATCCAAATTTCATGACGATTGAACGACGAAATATTGAGATATCAATATTTTATCACAATTGCATAGGCTGTCCAGATCCTACGAATTTCTAAACTATTGATTTCAAATTTTCTCTCTATTTTTTGGGTGAGTTTCTTCGTGCTAATAATGTGTTATTAACTAGAGATAAAAGAGAAGAAAAAAAATAAGCCAATAGATTTGTATGTATTTTATTGTGGAGTCATGCTACTTGTACATCCTTAATTGACAATTTCACAATTGGCAGTAACATATTAATCCATTTTGAAAACTTTTAAAAACTAATTTTTAAATTAATGACCCGAATTTTGACAACACCAAAGTTGTCAACAAGGGTTTTTCAATAAGGATTATACAAATAACTTAATTATCTATTCTGAACCAAAGCCCCATATTATTGAAAATAATTATGCTCATGATAACTAGTGCTACAAGGATATATTAGTTGTTAACAAACACCACTTTATTTGAAACAAGATTTTATTTATTGATTAAGTTATATCGATCTCTATAATTTGTATAGGATGACTTTTTTGAGCCCAAAAGCACTTTTTAATCAAGAAAATAGAAAATACCGATTGTAGTCTTATTAAAATATCAAGTCAAGAAGGTGAAAAGCACATTTTTCTAACTTCTATTAAAAATGGGAATAGAATGGCACTGTAGAGAGAATAATAAAGTAATGCCATTTCGCTGTTCATGTTTTTTTTTTTCCTCTTCATTTTTTATTCTTTGCCTCGTCCATACTTGCGACTATGATGACAACCATACTAACCATACTCCTTATGCTCACAACCATACTCCTTATTTTCATTATTTTCAGCTACAAAATTGATTGATATCTTCATTTCCATTTTATTTTCATTTTGGTGATGTGGCATTTAGGATTTTCTTCAGTGAAATTTCGGTTAATCATCTACTTTTCTTCAACCCACATTCCCGATCTCTTCTTTTATACTACTGTCAAACTTCATCTTCGAGCTTTCAACGAGTTAGGCTTTTTTTATTTATTTTTTATTTTTTGCTTACAGTCGGCAAAACGGTTATGGGAAGACAATGTTGGGTACCTACATCTACAGAGGTTGATTTTTTTCGATGCATATTTGATGGAGGAAATAAAAATCCAAACAATGCAGAAATTCTACATATAGTGTCCACCTTATCGCCACATTATCCTATTATTTCTAAAAAAAATGTTGGTGATTGGTTTAAGAATAGGTGAGAAAAAGAAAGAGAAAGTAGATGTGTATGGAGAATCCTCAATTGAAAAATCTGATGCATGAAGTGCAACCTCATTCTGATCGACATTTAAGGACCTTTGGTTTAAGAGGTTTATATTTAGCAGTACTTTCCGATGCTATATTTTTTTTGCTTGTATTTGTTTTAGTTTTTCATGCATGAAATGCTACCTTCAGTCATTACTTTCCAATGGTATATATTTATCATTACTTTCCAATGTTATATGTTTTTTGTGCCTGTATTTGTTTTAGCTTTGTTATACTTAAGATTTTGTCATCGTTGAAAAAAAAATCTCCATCTCTTCGCACTGTATGGAGTACTGAGCAGAGAGTGGTCTCGCCGCATAGTTCAGAGGGATCAATTGATCTCTTCGAACTGTACGGAGAGAATTTTTTTTTAACAGTGTTGTTTGAGATTGATTGTAATAAACTAAATTTGGTCCTTTTTTTATATATAATTATGTTTAGTTTATTTATATAGAATGTTTTTTTCCTTACAATTTCCTTTTTCCAAATTGTTTTTTCTTGATGCTAATTAAAATTTTGAATTAGGGGATATTTGTAATATTCCGAAATTTTATGCTTGTTTAAATTTCTTTGGGATAGCAATTTAACTTTCAATATTATTTTTGGCCATACGGTAAAAGGGGACAACACCTTTGTAGTGGTTAATGTTAGAGGTAGTTAATGAATGTAGGCATGAAACGTCAAGGTTGTGTATACATGAAGTGATTATTAGTTAGTCGAAACTTAAGTCAAGTTTGAAATTGAATGTGGTCGATTATTTTGTTAGGACTTCAATTGACCAAATGATTAAATTAATTTACGATCTACAATTTTTGGATATGTAAGTTGGATATAAGTTTAGATTTGGGATACATTTGCTAATAATGAAAGATAGAGAGTTGGATTATATTAGTTGGAAGATTAGAGATTTCCTTTGCAAATATAGGTCTTTAGGCTACTAATTACTTATAATCAACCCCACTTGTTATCCATCACCACCATACATTTGGATCATAGATTAAACAAGTGTACAAGTAAAAAAAAAAAAAAAAAAAATGGGAAGGAAGAGAGGTGAGGCGGTGGAGATGGAAAAGGGAGGAAAAAATATCAAGCTTTTATCCTTATCTTTATATAA
>NW_019236011.1:69043-113406 GCF_002742605.1 Olea europaea var. sylvestris
TGACAAAATCGATGATGGATTAAGGACAAAGATGTTTTGTACCGAAAGTTTCTTTTGTGTATTTTGTTCGATGACTGTTTTTCCATCTGTTTTTCTTATGGTATTATGTAAAATTATGTACATGACATGATTTAATATGGTATTAATAGTAAATTTTGTAATTATATCTTTCATGTTATGTTAAGAGACATTTTTGTAGTTAATTTTCTTTACAAGTGATAAAAGCAGAAACGATACAGTTTCTGGAGTCAATTTCAAAATGATGTTTCTAACTCTATAAATGTTCATTTGAGACTACAAAAATATGTCTGTTTTCCTCTTTGAGTTTTCTAAATATGGCCGGAGGAATCACTCAATTTGGATATCTATGGCCTAAGATATCAAGGTTTTAACATCAAGGGGTCAATCTGGATTTCCTGTGTAATACTTCACTGTTTTCAGTAAAACGTCTATATCATATGATCTTGGAAAATTTTTATATTTTAACCTAGAAAACTCCTTGAAATTATCTTTCTAATGCCACAAATTTCATGTAAAACGGAGTTAGGATGAATTTTATAAAAATTGTCAAACGTGCTGCCTCAACTAATCTTAATAGTGTCGAGGCCGTATATGTAAAGTATAATTTCTTGTCGACGTGCACTTTTATCGGCCATCAGATTTTATAAGAATTGTTTTACCAAATTGAAAATAAGTTTCTAACATGTAATACTTCTATTTAAGAGTATTTACATGTACCAAAGGCAAAAGCTATTATGTTTAGTACGTGACCCTCGAAGTTTAAGTTCGGGGCGTCACAATATTCATGTTAGTGTTGCACTTCATGTTTAAGAACCTTCAGTTTAAGAGGTTTATATTTAGAAGTAGTTTTCAATGCCATATGTTTTGTGCTTGTATTAGTTTTTGTAAACAATACGCTACAGTTAAGATTAATCTTATGAATGAAGTACAGCTGACCTTCAGTTGGTTTATATTTATCATTATTTTAGGATGCTATATGTTTTTTGTGCCAGTGTATTTGTTTTAGCTTTTGATCTAAGTTGCCATCGTTGAAAAAAAAATCCTCCGAACAGTGCGGAGAGATGGCACCATCTCTTCGCTCTGCGGAGTGTGACTCACAGTTCGGAGATATTTTTTTATTTTTTATTTTTTATTTTTTTTGGAGCTTGTAAGAAACTAAATTTGGTCATTTTTTTATATACAATTATGTTTAGTTTATTTATATAAAATACTTTTTTTCCTTACAATTTCCGTTTTTCAAATTATTTTTTCTTTCTTTCTTTTATAGGTGGTGCTAATCAACATTTTGAATCAGGAGATGTTCATATTAGTGTTGAATATACAGAAAAAATTGGTAAATGAAGCATTCCTCATCGACCTTATGTTTTGCCATCTTCTAAAATCTGTGATCATTGTGGTACAACAAAATTCTATAAAGAAAGCAAAAGCTATTGTTGTTGTGATAGAAAAGTCAAATTACAGTTACATTGTATGCCTACTGAAATATATGATTTATTTACTTCTACATCTGAAGAGGCTATAGCTTTTAAAAAAGTTGTTCGTAGTTACAACAATCATTTTGCACTTACTTTGTTTGGTGTTAAGTATGATAAAGAATTGTGTAAGAATAATAAAGATATATATACATTCAAAGTTCAAGGACAAGTATACCATTTCACAAACTCACTTGTGCCAAAAAATGAAAATCCAACATATTTACAGTTATACTTCTATGATACTGAAAATGAAATTTGTAATAGATTCAATACTTCGGACAAGTTTTGTGAGTTCACTTTAAGAAAGTTGATAGACGTTCTAAACAAAAATCTCCATTCAAAGTTTTTTCGATCATTAAGTGAAGCTAATGATTTAGAATAATGTCGTATTTTACTAAGGTCTAATTCTGGTCTTGATCAAAGAGTATATAACTTGCTAACTAAAAACAAGTAGCTATAGTTTGGGTTGATGATGACCCATCTGCAAATGCTAGAGGTCGGGATTTATTAATTTATGGGCATTCGGGCAATGTATGTAAAAATAAGTATCCGAGAGATTATGTTGAAAATACTTCGTTGGGTATTGATTCCTACCCACTTTACAAGCATCACAATGATGGTGTAAGTATTAAAGTAAGAGGCTGTATGTTGGATGACAGATGGGTTATACCATATAATCCTTACATTTTAGCTAAATATGACTATCACATTAATGTGGAGCTATGTTCTTCTGTTAAGGCTATTAAATATCTATACAAGTATGTATATAAGGGACATATTACATTTATTTTACTTTAAATAAAGAAACAAATGAACAATTCGTTGATGAGATTTCAAACTACCAAACATCTAGATGGATATCTCTGCCTGAAGCTATATGAAGGATATTTAGTTTTGATTTATTCGATATATCTCCTACAGTAATTTCTTTACAATTACATACTAAAGATGCTCAAATGGTTACATACAATGAGACAGATGATTTATCAAAAGTTATAAATAAAGACTTTGTTCACTGAACAATGTTAACATAATTTTTTAGAATGATTATTTCAAATGAAAAAGCAAAAACTCTACTATGTAAAGAATTTTCAACCTTGAATTTGGAATCCTAGAAAAAGCAAGGATGTTATTGGTAGAATAGTCGGTGCTAATCCATGTGAGGATGAGATGTATTTTTTAAGAATTTTGCTAAATCATATTAGAGGGACAAAATCTTTTGAAGATTTAAAAACAGTCAATGGTGTTGTTTTATGTACTTATTGTGAAGTAGCACTTTCACATGGTCTTCTTAGTAGAAATAGCTATTCTGAGATGTGTTTATCTGAAGCAGTTGCTTACCAAATCCTCATATCACTGCGATGACTTTTTGCCAATGTGTTAAGTTTATGTTGCACTACAAATCCAAGGAATTTATGGGACAAGTCTAAGGGTTTTATGATAGAAGATTATTTACATAAAGGTCTCACACAACAAAGTACTGAGATGAAAGCTTTGCACTATATAAATTCTTTCTTAAAAGGTGTTGGTAAGAATATAATTGATTTTTGTTTGGTAGATTTTGATTTAACTGTGAATGATGATGATATCTTTGAAACCATGATTGCCGAAGAAACTACCAATATTAATTTTCAATCAGCCATACATTGTACTAAGAATTTAAATAAAGAGCAACAAAATACCTATGATATTACTTTGGATTGTGTGTTAAATGATAAGAATGCAATGTTTTTTTTGATGGCCCAGGAGGTACTGGAAAACATATTTGTACAAGGCATTACTTTTTGGTATACGATCTAGAAATATTATCGCACTAGCAACGACATCATCAGGTGTAGCTGCATCTTCATTACCGACTGGTCGAACAAGATATTCAAGATTCAAAATTTCGCTTCAAGTAAGTTCTGATATGCGCTATTCGGTGAATAAACAATCTGCGCTTGATAAACTTTTAGCATTAGCTAGGGTAGTAATCTGAGATGAAATACCAATGTTCATAAATATGCTTTTGAAGCTTTAGATAAAATGTTAAGAGACATTACTGAATGTCAATTACCATTCGGTGGAAAAGTAATTGTGTGTGGTAGAGATTTCCGTTAAGTTTTACCAATAGTATAGAGAGGAGCAAAAGACGATATAATGAAGGCAAGTTTAATTTTTTCGCATTTATGGCATTCTTTTACACAACTAGCATTAGTTGAAAATATGAGAGCTAAATTAGATCATTTATTTTGTGAATGTTTGCTGAACATTAGGAATGGAATTGAGAGAATACATTCATGCCAAATGATTACGCTTCCTGAAGATATTACCATCAATTTTGAAGACGAATTTAAATCACTGAAGGAATTAATTGACATTGTGTTTCCCAATTTCCAGACATGGAGACAACCTACATCTTATTTGTCATGACTTTAAGTAGAATGTATCCTGGTTGAAATTGGGACAAGAGAATATTGTGGAAAGTAAGTATTTTTACCTAGAATTCTATTCATTCCTCTTGACGGTGATAAACAGTCTATACCACTTAAAAGAACTCAGTTTCCACTCCATCCATGTTTTGCAATGTCCATTAACAAAGCTCAAGGTCAAACTCTAGATCTTGTTGGCTTATATCTTCCAGAACCTATATTTTCCCTGGATATGAACAAGGAATTAATAAATAATTGTATACTGTCCATGGATGACTGCACTCTGGTAAATTGCCATTTATGTATTTTTCTAACACAGTGAAATCCATTTGACGATCATGTGCACTACAACTTCCTTCTTTTAAACTTGTTTGCCACATCATTTGGCGAACGCATTTATTTTCAAAATTGAAGTCCAAAATTGCATATTATTTAGAGAGGATAGTACAACCTTCTTTAAGCAACGCCTCAACAAATTTAACTCCATCTCTATAGTCTAATACAATAAATAGATATAAATTAGATATGTTAAATATAGATTGAAATTAATTATGATTTGTGAGCTTCACTAACTGCAAGCTGATATCTTTGTCTTCAAGTATATTGTGTAACATGTCTCTTCCATACATATTGCCTTCAAGATCCCAATATGTAATGTACATCATAGTTTAGATTAGTGTTAAATAAATACAATGAAACTAATAAGTTAGAGTTAGGCTTTTTACCTTGATTTAATCACCACCACCCATTGATGAATTGTTAAATACCTCTCTATAGAATAGTCCTCGAGAGGAAAACCTGAAGATTTTATCTTCTTGTTATACATCTCTTCTGTGGACATTTCAGTTTGAGTTTGAGTTTGTTCAGGTCTTACTTTCTTGCCACGAATTTTACTGCTAGAGCCAGGAATATCTTGTAAACAACCAACAATAGCTTTCATATCACCTATTCTATTAGCATGTTGTTCTGTTCATCAATGTAAAATTTCATCAAAGTTAAACTGTTGTCCACATAAAATTCCATGTGAGATTGCATTCTCTGATAGTGATCTTTCTGCCATTTTTGTTGTTGCTAAAAAAAATTCTTTCTAATTGTCAAGAATTGCTTGATAATTAGTTTCTTGTGTTTTTTTATTGTTCAGCAATGTGTGTACCAAAAAAATCATGGCAAAAAGCTTGAGTATCCACATATGCAGATTGTATACCAGATTGGTAGGCAAAGTGCAGCTCTTAATATTGATGTTCGTGCCATTTTTGCTGCTCTTCAAACATTTGTTTCTGGTTTTCAAGATATTCAGCCTATTGTTTTCTTGATTCTTCAACCATGTGTGCCTTCAAGTCATCGTACAGACTAGATACATACTGCATATGTATACTGAGCATCTCTTCCATCTATTCTTTTGTTACATAGTTATAGTCAACAGAAGCATAATTAGGCTGCATTCCAACTGGAGCATATGTTCTGGAAGTACCAGCATCATCAGCATTAATTGTTTGCTGCACATGACTGCTATGTGGAATTTTTGGTACAATGTTGTCAAGTTGTCTAGTGACAATGCCGTCTAATATAGTGTGTTTATTGTCCAATGATAATGATAGAGTTGTGTACCACAATGTCTGCAATTCTTCTTCTGTTGGTTGCAATATTGCAAGGACTCGAATCTATAAACATAATAAAATATTAGAATTCTATGATATATCATAATAGAATAATTAAATGTATAACTAATTATAAATTTTCATATAATTACCGTACCTTATGTGTAGACAAATATTGTTTTACAATTTTTTCTGTCAATATTTGCTTCGGTTTCAATTTATGCATTCTTGGAATTTGTAATGTCTTATATCTCTTGCGTCCAATTTCTTTCCAATCTTGGAAAATGCTTCGTATATCCAAAACTGCAAAATGAAATTGAAACTAAATATTAGATAACTAAACAATACATAAAAATTTAGTAAAAAAAATATACCTGAAAAGTAAGATGATATCCATGTAGAGAATATTTACACTTCCATTGCTCATCTTGTTGCATTCTCAATATTCTTTCAAAGTGTGATTGTTGCAATGAATTCAACAAAACAAAGTATGCCTTCTGGCCCCATGGATACAAAAGAAAATCGTCCAGCTGCTCAACCATACCTAGCGTTCTGTAATCAATGCATCTTTCAGTTGGTTTGAGAACACACTCTATCAACATAACCAATCCAAGTTTCAATTTATCTCCTCGATGTTCACATGAATTGAAGGCAACATGGAGCATTCTCATAGAAATCCTTTTCACACCATTGAAATACTGGTTTCTAAGTCGAGGATTACTACGGTCAAGATTAACAGAGAGTTCGTGGTAAGGTAATCTAGTGATTAAGCAAAATTCTTGCAAGATGGTTATCAAATCTTACCCACACTTCGTTGTTCTTACCGGAACAATCCTTATTATGAATTCATGTATCAACTTGCTACTAAATTGTTACTCTTTATCTCTATACATGAATCTATATAGAAATCCATGAAAATTATGTTGGGAATCTACTTAACATGCGCAATGGAAAATTAAAATAGATTTCGATTCCCACCAGGAATCTCTTTGTGTTTAGATAGAAATTCTGAAAAGATTGTACCTTTTCCAGATCTGCAAACTTCTTTGCTATTCTTTTCTTTCCGGCAATCTTGATTCGCCACCCACAGCTGTCCAATTGTCCAGCCTCCAACGGTTATCCACACAGAGAACAAATTGTAGCTACCAAGGTTTTCTCCTCTTGTGCTAGCGAGAAATTATGAAAAAACCATATTGATTGAAAAACCCTAGACATGTATTTATATAAACCCAAACGGGTCTGGCCTGGTCCGGTCCAATATTTAATTAATTCATTTAATTAAATCCGGTCCGTGAATTAGTTAATCAAATTAATTAATTCAGGTATATAAATAACCAACCCAATTAATTAATTTATCCAACGATTGTTAAATTAATTAATTGACAAATTACAATCTTTCAATTCTCTTTTGTGTGTGACCCATCAGGTTTTCGATCACGATGTCTAACGACGTGAAATATTATTTTGATCTAATTAAAATTGATAAATTAAAACACCCTTTTAATTTAGCATCAATTCACACTCGTCGTCCCAGATTGACATCTAGCAATGTGTCAGGGCAATACATGTGACAGGAAATGTCATGTGATATGACAAAACCAAACTCGTCCGTTTACCGTGAAACTATAATCCCTTCGTTAATATGATCCGATCAATTACGAGATATAGAAGTGTGTCAATCCCAAATATCGATCATAGATTTCACTCCACTATTAAGTCAATATAAGTCGAAAATTCCCTTTCGACTTATGAGTACTCATTGGCCAAGGATTTCATTATCAACTTAATTGAATGAAACGCAGATCATAATCTCTTATTATCTAAAAATGATGGATCCTCTATTGGTCATTTACAACCTTCATATGATTCTTGACATACCCGAACGATGCCGTATTAGCGGCCCTTGGCAGAGCAACATCCAACGCCGTCAAAGCATGACCGTCCTCAAATAAGGTACTATGACGACCTCAAGTCAAAAGGACCAATCCCACTACCGAATGTTAGAGATTAACCACTAATACTCAGATAGAGATTAACCACTAACACTCAGATAGTTATCCATGTGAAAGCTCTCGACGGGTCTCCGATGTTTTTTTCTATAACAAAACATCCACGTGTTCATTTAAGTGTCACCACACTTTAGCTTGTGAGATAAGCTACTTATTTCGCAAGTAAGAAATGCCACACGTGATGGTCTATCCGTAATAACAATATCCGTATCTTGTTATTAATTACGACCATGGACGATTTAAGATTCAATCATATGTAATTCGTAGGTAACAATCACAACTCCTTGTGATTAACAAATTACGAAGATTTGAATCTACGGACTCTATTATTTAATTTAATTGTCTATTAATTAAATAATTGATCTACCATTAAATTTCATTAATTATATATCAAATGTCTTTATGTCCAAGGTTGATTGGACCTAGGGCATAACACTTACAATCTTCCACTTGCACTAGATCCAATCACTTATGTATTCAATATCATAAGAGTCTACATGACGATCATGTTTATACTGCGACAACTCTTTGTCAGTGAATCTGCAATATTGTTAAATATGGGAATTTGTTCTTCTCTTTACGTCATTTCTATGTATTATCTCTCTGATAAGATTATACCGCCTTAATACATGTTTTGATCATTGATGAAACCTTAGTTCCTTCGCTTTCACGATGGCTCTATTGTTATCACAATACAATGGCATGTGATCAACAATATCAGGAACTACTCCAAGTTCATTTATGAACATCATGATCCATATTGCAACTCTTTGCTACTTCTGAAGTAATCATGTATTAGATTTCTATTATTAAATCAACGGTTGCTTCACGTTTGGAACCTTTCCAACATATCGTTTAAGAGTAAATCAGTTTCTCCATATGAAATCTTCTCAAGATTTCATCTATGTAAATTGTGATGAGTTAAGCAATCTTCTAGATCTACCTCGATAGATCAAGTTGCTTCTCCCATATCGTTTATGAATAAATCCTTTAACAACCATTATTTCAACGATTGAAACATAGGGATGTCATTTTCTATGATATTAGGAATACGACAATACTCCCACTATCTTCTTGTAAACACACAATTCGTCTTCAAATTTGATAAAATCAAACACTTTGACTTTTCATCAAATTGAAGATTTCAGCTCCAAGAGACTTCTCTTAACCTATAGTCACGGTATGCAACTGTTGCAAGCAAAACCCAAATGGACTTCAGCAAGGCTACAGGAGAAAGGTTTCACCAAAGTCAACACTTAACATTTGCTACTAGCCTTGTTTTGTATATATGGATATTCCATCCATATCGACCTTTTTCTTGTAAACTATTTACAAAAACTTATGGATTTTATTCCATCAGGAGGCTCGACCAAGGTCCAAACTTTGTTCACATACGCCGAGTTCATCTCGAGTTTCATGGCCTCTTGCTGTCTCTTTTAAGTCAACACTTGACTTTATTTTGGTGTACCTAGCAGGTTCATTATCCTTGATCAGTAATACCTGATTAGTAATCATGGATTCGCACCTTCTTGAAGGTCGAATGATTCTACTAGATTCACATAGAGCTGACATGTCCTCAGGAGTCTTTACTTCCTGATCAAGAGTATGTCCCATATCAGATATAGGATCAAAGTCGGATTTATCTACTTGGTTAACTATATCTGTGGACTCTTGAACTATTTCAAGTTCTATTTTGCTCTCACTGTCCTCCCCTAGAGTAAACATTCTCTCTAAGAGGACGATATGTCGTGAGACGAGGACTTTCTTCATGATAATAGAAATTATATTCAAATGTCTGCTTTGAATATCCCCACAAATATGTATTTATCAGATTTAATGCCAAACTTATCCTATACAAGACGCTTCAAATAAGCGTCATGACCCCAAGTTTTCATATAAGATAAATTGGAACTATTGCCTTTTCATAACTCGTATGGTGTTCTGTTAACCAATTTAGATGGGACATGTTTTAGTGTGTTGCACACTGCAATCAATGCATGACCCCAATATAATTTTGGGAGATTTTCATGGCTTTTTATTAATCGCATTATATCTAATAGTTAACGATTCTTCCTTTTAGATACACCACTATGTTGCAGTGTATGTGGAGGAGTCCACTGCAAGAGAATCTCATTCCCTATTAGACAATCTAGATTTTATCTTTAAGATACTCTCACTTGATCAAATTTTAATGTGAGGGTATCTTTACCTATTTGTTTCTCTACTTCTAGTTTGAATCCTTTGAATTTTTCAAGAGTTTCAAGTTTGAGTTTCATCAAGTATATATGATTATTGATGAAATAAGAGAAACATTACCTGACATCAATTGACATGAGTCCATATGCATCACTATGCATTAGACCAATAATTATGCTGACCTTTCTTATTTTCAAGTGAGAGAAGATTTGGTCATTGTGCCAGACATGCAAAATTTGTACTTGTCAAAATCAATTAATCCCGAGTATACATCTTTATGTAATTTTGGAATTGCATTTCATCTATATGACAAAGTCTGCCATGTCAGATTTCGGTAATAATTAGATTATCGCATTTATGCCTTATAATTTCTATACTCATTATAGAATCCTTAATCTTAAAGAATATAAATGTCATTTTGTAATTTACCATAGCCATTAGAATCTTTATCAAGATAAATAAGAATAACAATTGTCCTTAATATTAAAATAGTTCGTGTCCAAACATGAAATTCATTTTAATATTCTAGCTATGGTGGGTATAAAGTGACATTTCTCTAATTCCAATACTAAACCAAAAGGCAATGGCAAGAAGTACATTCCTACAGGCAATGCAGCAACCTTTGCTCATCTCCAACGTGTAGGTCAACTTCTCCCTTTTGCAGTGGTCTATTTCTATTTAGTTTCTCCATATTTGTATAAATATGAGATTTACACCTGGTATCAAATACCTAAGAAACTCGTAAAGTAGACGTAAGCCACGCAATATTCCTTCCAATGACCTTTCATTCTATAATGAAATCAAGGGTCATTAGATTTGGTATTGTCCTTCGCTTAGACCATTTTAACCATATTGGGTGCTTTCCCAAAGTCCCTTTAGACTTCCTCTTAATACCCTTAAAGGAATCAATGGCTTGCCCACTTCTAACTTTGTTAATGGGCATAAAAGTTCTAAGCATGTTAAGCAACTTAATAAGTATGCAATCGAGTTTATTCATATCATAATTCATAATTAGTATGAATAACTCTATGACAGAGATTGCAAAGCTAAGTCAATACTTAGTTCATAGTTAATGATTGAACTCAATTGAGATACTTCTCATGTCAATCATCTTCAGTACATGAGGATTGACTGAAGATTCTTTTGTCACTTTGCATCGGTATAGTCGTTTGGAAGTCTCATATCCTTCCACACATGATTATTATCATACAACTATTTGAAATGAAAAATCATGTGTTAGCATGTTAGATTTATACTCTCATGTTGCTTCTGTAATTCAGGTGACATAGTTGCAAGTATCACATACGTTGCAGTACTATTGTCATCACTGCATTTATTATAGCAGCCACCTCTTTCTTAGTCGAATCATCAGCAGAGAACCGGATATGTTACCTCTTAAACCCATCCAGTTTAGGTGGATTTTGAGCAGTTCAACCCGGTTCTTGACCGGTTCCTTTCTTTGTTTGTCTAACTAATAAACTCGTATTGGATCACTATCCGGTTAGTGGTTCTCGGTTCGAACTGGACGGTTTGGTCCGGATTTAATAACTATGGTCTAAACTAATAGGTTTGTCTAATGGAAACCTTACTTGGCTACCAAAGATCTCACGGATTATGTTTAATAGGAAAACTAGTTATGACTAACTCGATAAGAAGCACTTCGGAGTTTTAATTCCTCCCCATTTCTATGATGCAAATAAGTGTTGCCTACTAAAGATTGAATTGAATAAATTGTGCTTTTTATGATGACTATACGTTGTAAAAAGCATAAATGGAGTATCTTAGGCTACTCTTAATAGAATATCACCTATATGAGTGTGAATTTGGTTCCATGAGAATTTTGCTTGGACGAATTTTCTAGCGTACTTATAGAATTAAGAAGGTTCTGGACCGAAATAATGAATACAATAGAGAAACAAAGTTGATATGAGAGATAATATGTTTGACCTATTATCTAGCTTACAATAATGATTGACAGTTCAAAATGTAACGTTCTCTAATTAGTCAAGTATGTCTGATATATTCTTACTAAGGAATATTCAAAGCAAAAGCTACCAATCCTAATACAATATATTTCAGTAGTATCTTCTTCATCTTCCTTATTTTAAGTCGAATTCTTTCATTCATGTGGGGGATTGTTAAAGTTTATGAAATAATTTCTATAGGTATGAATTGGAAAAATCTTCAATTGATATGATAACCGCTCTCGATTCTTCAAATGTAAAGGGTGAAATCAAACTGTCATGTTGTTTCAGAATAGATGTGACTATTCAAAATGGCACATAATGAAAAGTCATGACCTTTTGATGAAGTGCAATCTACACTATTAAATATGAAAAGGTGTGATCTAATGATAAAATTCATGTGAAACAAAAATGAGACCATTCGAAAAGACATATGAAATTAGATAAATATGACCCTCCTAATTTCATTTTCTTTACTCCAAATAAATTTCCAACAATTGATTTCTAATTCCTTTTCTCTCCAAATTTTATCAAAATAATTTTCAAATTTTGTTTTGAGTTTTGTGTTATCCGTTCTAGAAGAGTACTATTAAGTGTTGGTTCAACTGAAAGAAATATTGTACTATATTAATTTTTGAACAAGCATTGTATCTTGAGAAACAAATGTGCATTTGATCATGTTAGCAACAATGCAGGCGGGGAAATCTATTTTAAGGAGATTTGTATTCAAATGCTTCATTTTGTTTCACTCATTCTAATTTTTGTGTTTCAAAACGTCGAAATTTGTGCATTTATCTTGATTTTTGGTAAGTCAAAATTCTATTCTACATTCATTGCATGCACATATTTTTTGTTAATAAAATATAATTCATACATCAATTTCTCCAATAACCACCTCTGCATCCTCTGACCTAAACTTCAAAGTTATTCTGTTAAATTGAACAACATATATTTTTTGTTAACGAAATATAATTCATAAATCAATGTTTATTTTAAACCACCTACCGGGATGCGACTATTTGATTTGAGTTTTATCCTTGGTCATGGCCTTCCAACTATATAATGCTAGTACAGATGCCCCCCTCTATCAAAGCTATCCGTCGAGGCATCAATGACAATGAGATCACGTCCCTTTAATCCATGAAGGATTCAGCTATTTTTGCTCCAATATACCACAACTAGGGATGTCAACGAGTCGAGTCTAGCCAACTCGCTAGCTGAAACTCTCGGCTAGGATAAAATGTTCGAGCTTTTTTCAGGGCCCAAGCCAAGTCGAGCAAAAAAAAGGCTCAACCCGAGCACAAAGCTCTGCCCTTTTTTCGAGCCGAGCTTAGCAAGCTCACTTATATATATATATATATAGGCAGTACGTCTGTTGCTGCCTTATTTCAGCAAATAATAAGGTAGCAACCAATTATATATATTGGCCCGCAAGCCTAGCCCATGAGCCACACGAGCCAGCTTGAGCTTGGCCCAGCAACCCAAATTGGGGCTCGGCCAAAGCTTTGACCTGGGCTGGCTCGGCGAGGAGCCCCATTGCCATCCCTAACCACAACATACCCAAAGTATCCCAACTCTAGCCCATTACATCCAAGAAAAGTACCGATTAACACATATATGGATCATCATCCCCTCTAAATGGTTTGAATCTCTCCGCCATCACATATCTTTCCTGATGGCCTTAGCCACCCCATATCACAGTAAAAAATTAATAGTTGATTCATGCATCTTACACTAACCCCAACCTTCCTTAATAGTGATATTACACTCTTGAAGGCTCAAATACGATTTGACTAGGAGGGCAAAATATTCAATATTTTAACAAGCTACCACCATGCCTTGTATCCAACATTTATGGTGCTTGTGTCTACCAAGCTACTGTTAGAAAAATAAACATGCATTTAACCTATTTAATTTAATTTTATGAATTTAGGAGTTTGAAATACATGTATTATTAATTAATATGCACCTAGTTAATTGGGGTTCATGTATGCATGTATTATTAATTAATGTGGACCTAGTAAATTATGGTGCATGTAGTAGAATTAAATTGAGGGGATGAACTTATGTGATAGGAAGTCCTATAAATACCCATGTAATCTTGAGTTGAAGGTAAGTCCACAATTGAATAGAAAATCATTTCCTTCTCCTAAGTCCACTTCTATTTCCTACAAAGTGGTATCAAAGCCACAATACTAGAAACAATGGCAACTACCAACATGATCCCCCTTCCAAGTTCCAAAACTGTCCAAAGAGAAATTTGATAATTGGTGCATCCGCATGAAGGCACTACTTGGTACACATGATGCATGGGACATTGTGGAGAATGGTTATGAGGCTCCCACCGATCTAGCTGCTCTCACCCAAGGACAAAGGGATCTGTTACAAAACACTAAGAGGAAGGATCAAAAGGCTTTTTCTCTTATTCACTAAGTATTGGATGATGCCACTTTTGAGAAAGTTTCTAATGCTATTATAGCAAAACAATTATGGGATATGCTTCAAGTTGTCTGCAAAGGAAAGGAGAAGGCAAAGAAAGTTCTCCTCCAAAATCTACGAGGTGAATTTGAAGCTATTCAAATGAAGGAATCCGAAAAGGTGTCGGATTATATTTCAAGAGTGGCGACCGTTGCAAACCAAATGAATAGGCTTGATGAAGATGTGACTGATTTAAGGGTGATTGAGAAAATCCTTAGATCAGTTAGTGAGAAATTTGATCATGTGGTGACTGCCATTGAAGAATCGAAGGACTTGGAAGATATGACAATTGAAGAATTATGCGGATCATTGGAAGCATATGAAGAGAAGCTTAATCGAAGAAGGAAGGAGCCATTGGAGCAGGTTTTACAATCAAAGCTCACATTGAAAAACAAGGAAGAAAAGGGAAATACAAGTTTCAAAGGATGAGGACGTGGATGAGGCTTTGGAAGATGAGAAAGAGGTAACCATATTTCATTTCTACGTAGAGATGAAAATTATCAATCCAACTCAATAAGAGGACATGGCAGAGGAGGAGCAAGACCGTATCAAAAGAGGTATGACAAGTCACAAGTTAAATGTTATACTTGTCATCAATTTGGACATTATTCATGGGAATGTAAAAGTGGTGATGGTGCGAAAGCTAACCTTTCTCATGAAGAAGATATAGAAAATAATGAAGAGTCTACTCTTTTGATAGTTTGCAAGGACTTGCAGCAAGGAGAAAAATATTCTTGGTTCCTTGATACTGGAGCTAGTAATCACATGTGTGGGAACAAAGATTTGTTCATAGAGCTTGATGAGAAGGTTGGTGGCAATATCACATTCGGGGATTCCTCCAAAATTCCAGTAAAGGGGAAAGGTAAAATCTTGATACGCATGAAAGATGGAAATCACCAATTTATTTCAAATGTTTATTATGCTCCAGATATGAAGAGTAATATTTTGAGTATGGGTCAATTATTGGAGAAAGGTTATATTTTGTTCACAAAAGGTTGCAGTGTGTTTTTAAAGGATGATGCAGGAAATTTGCTTGCTAAAGTACCTATGGTGAAAAATCGTTTATTTGTGTTGTCCATACAAACTGATATGGCTAAGTGTTTGATGTCGTGTTATAAAGACTCGTCATGGTTGTGGCATTTACGATTTGGGCACATAAATTTTGGAGGGCTCAAAACAATGACTAGCAATAGAATGGTGAAAGGTTTGTCTCCAATACATCAGCCCAATCAACTTTTTGAAGGGTGTCTTTTTGGTAAGCTGTTAAGAAAGGTCTTTCCAAAAGAATCTCAATCAAGAGTTTCAAGGAAACTATAATTGATACACACTAATGTATGTGAGCCAATCACTCCATGTTCTTTTGGTAAGGACAAATATTTAATTTTGTTTATTGATAATTTCAGTAGAAAAACATGGGTGTATTTTCTAAAAGAAAAATCGGAGGTGTTTAAGTGCTTTTAGAATTTTAAAGCTCTTGTAGAAAAAGAAAGTGGATTTAAAATTCAGGCTGTGAGTTCAGATAGAGGAGGCGAATTCACTTCCAGAAATTTTCAAGACTTCTGTGATGCCAACGGAATTCGTCGGTTCCTAATCGCTCCAGGATTTCCACAGCATAACGGTGTTGTTGAACGAAAGAACCGAACAATTCTCAATATGGCAATGATCATGATGAAGACAAAGAAAATGCCAAAAGAATTTTGGGCAGAAGCTGTCGATTGTGCTGTCTGCTTGTTGAACCGGTGTGCCACAAAGGTTTTAGCCCACAAGACTCCACTTGAAGCATGGAATGGGAGAAAACCAACAGTATCTCATGTGAAGGTATTTGGATGCATTGCATATGTCCATGTTCTTGATGAGAAGTGCTCGAAACTTGATGACAAAAGTAAAAAATGTGTGTTCGTTGGCTATGATTCAAAAACAAAAGGCTACAAGCTCTATAATCCAAGTGATGGAAGGATGTTTATTAGTAGAGATGTGGATTTTGATGAGGAAGCAACATGGAATTAGCATGTTGAAGAAAATAACTATGACTTTCTTCCTTTCTTGGAGGAAGAAGATGACAATGAAGAAATACATGAGACCACCACTCCTCCAATATCACCATTACGTGGTGGAATTGATGTTTCTGAAGGAAGTTCAAGTGAAAAGCCTTTGCGTACAAGGAGGCTTGATGATATATATCGAGAAATCGAGAAAATTGATGATATTACTTTCTTCTATCTGTTTGCAAATATTGAGCCCATAAGTTTTAATGAAGCTGATGAGGATGAGAAATGGAGAAAAGCCATGAATGAAGAAATCGGAGCAATTGAGAAGAACAATACTTGGGAATTAACAACTCTTCCCAAGGGACATGCTGCCAGCGAAGTTAAATGGGTGTACAAAACTAAGAAAAATTCAAAAGGAGAGGTGGAAAGATACAAAGCAAGACTCATGGTGAAAGGATACAAATAGCGTCAAGGCATCAATTATGAAGAAGTTTTCGCTCCAGTAGCTCGGTTAGAGATCATATGACTGATAATTTCTTTGGCTGCTCAAAACAAGTGGAAGATTTTCCAAATGGATGTCAAGTCGGCCTTTCTCAATGGCTATCTTGAAGAGGAGGTCTATGTGTAACAACCCTCCGACTTTGTAGTAAAAGGAAATGAGGACAAAGTGTTGAAATTAAAGAAAGCTCTTTACTGCCTAAAGCAAGCACCAAGAGGTTGGAATTGTAGAATTGATAAATATTTTCAGGAGAATGGCTTTTTACCAAGTGTCCTTATGAACATGTTCTCTACATTAAGGTGAATGCCAATGGTGTTCTGATTGTTTGTTTGTATGTCGATGATCTAATTTGTAAAGGCAACAATCTAAAGACGTTTGAAGAATTCAAGAGAAAAATATGCTGTGAATTCGAGATGACAGATTTATGACTTATGTCCTGTTATCTTGGGATAGAAGTGAAGCAGACGGAGGAAGGCATTTTCATCGTACAAGAAAATTATGCAAAAGAAGTTCTACAGAAATTCAACATGAGTAATTGCAATTCAGTTAACACTCCAGTAGAATGTAACATCAAACTTTCTAGCTATGATGATGGTGCAAATGTGGATCCAACCTTGTTTCGAAGCTTAGTTGGAAGCCTGAGATATTTAACTTGTACAAGGCCGGATATATTATTTGGAGTAGGACTGGTTAGTCATTATATGGAGGCTCCAACGACAACACATTTGAAATCTGCGAAGAGAATTTTACGTTACATCAAAGGTACTTTTGATTTCGGATTACATTATTATGCCTCTAATGTTTTCAGACTTAGAGGTTTCGGTGATACTGATTGGGGCGGCGACATTGATGATCGAAAGAGTACCATTGAATTTGTATTTTACATGGGTAACACAGCTTTTACTTGGACCTCAAAGAAGCAACCAATTGTTACTCTATCAACTTGTGAAGCTGAGTATGTTGCTGTCAGTTCTTGTGTTACACAAGCAGTTTGGCTAAGGAATTTGTTGAATGAGCTTCATTTTGCACAAAGAGAGCCTACTGAAGTAAGTGTGGATAACAAATCAGTCATTGCTTTAGCAAAGAATCCGTTGTTTCATGAATGTAGCAAGCATATAGATACCAAATATCATTTTGTGCGTGAATGCATTGCAAACAAGGTAGTGAAGATTAATTTTGTGAAGTCTCAAGACCAAATTGGAGATATTCTCACAAATGCTCTCAAGTTCAATACTTTCAAGGCATTAAGAAACTTGTTTGGAGTATGCAAAATTCATGTTTAAGGGAGGGTGTTAGAAAAATAAACATGCATTTAACCTATTTAATTTAGTTTTATGAATTTAGGAGTTTGAAACACATGTATTATTAATTAATATGCACCTAGTTAATTGTGGTTCATGTATGCATGTATTATTAATTAATGTGTACCTAGTAAATTGTGGTGCATGTAGTAGAATTAAATTGAGGGGATGAACTGATATGATAGGAAGTCCTATAAATACCTATGTAATCTTAAGTTGAAGGTAAGTCCACAATTGAATAGAAAATCATTTCCTCCTCCTAAGTCCACTTCTATTTCCTATAAAAGTCCTATAAATACCTATGTAATCTTGAGTTGAAGGTAAGTCCACAATTGAATAGAAAATCATTTCCTCCTCCTAAGTCTACTTCTATGTCCACAATTGAATAGAAAATCATTTCCTCCTCCTAAGTCCACTTCCATTTCCTACAGCTACTTGGCATTAGACATCTATATCCACTTCTCATTCGGTAGACTACATTGAATTCAAAAAATAGAAATTATTTTTTTGCAACAAACAGTAGGATTTCCTGCTAAAATTTTGACAAGTTGTTCCCCATTTTGCGTGTTTCGAGTATGTGTTTGTGTAATTTTTGTAGGATAAGATAGTAGATGGGTTACTTGGCATTGTTTGGATGGAAAATGCCGTTCAATTGAAGATTGTCAAGATCTGAGACGGCTTTTAGAGAGTGAAATGTTGGATCTTAACTATTCAAGCCTTTTAGACTCTTGTTAACTTCCAATTTTTATTCTTATTTATTTACTTTTGGTGTTAGTGATCTATTTATATACAATGTTTAGGACATTTTAGTATGTTTTATGAGTTGACATACTTTCATTATTAGGTTGGAAGTCGTGATTAAATCAAAGTTCCAATATTCCCATTAAGGTTTGTGTTTTATTGATATTTGTCATGTACATGATTTGTTCTTATAACATTGTCATCCATGTTGATCGTGTTAGGGTTTGTCTCTAAAATGTTGTATATGTCCGAGGATCGCTATTTGTCTTGAAATGCCATGGTTTGGGTGAAGCTTTCAGTTGCTCATTATCCAAGTATTTGCGGGTCGTTTTCCTTACCAAGAAATGATTTATGTGGCTGATGCATGCATTTGGTATGATGCACTTTGGATGTCAAGGTGTACATGCTTGGTGAATTCATAAAATCGAGGTGTAAATTTAGAGATAGATTCAAGATCACAATACTAAAATCAATATCAACTTTTTCAATACAAAATTGGTGTATGTTTGTTTATGAAGAATTAAGTAAAATATTACCTTTCTACAACAGTTCAATCACTCCCAAATTATGTTAAATTTGGATTAAGGATGTATATTATAGTAGTTTTTGGGTTTAGCATCTAAGTTCTACCATTTTAACCTATCAAGTATATGAATCAACTCATTCTTTCATAATGCTTAACTTAATTCAAGTGCACAAAAGATATCAAGTTTTATATGGATAAAAATCAATTAATCTATTTATATAACCTATCCAATATTCATAAATCAACACATAATTGATAATTCTAAATATATTCATTATTGTCAACAAGGTTAACTAACTCACACAAACATGAAAACAAGAAAGCAAATATTTTGGAAATTTTTAAAATTATCTAAATTTCTCTTATATAATAAAACAATAAGCACAATCACATACAAATAATAAAACTAAAAACTCAATGTTTTTCTACCTCCAAACTTAAAGTAAAATTGTTGTTGTCGATTTTATACCCCCCCCCCCAAGTATACGGATTGTAACAAGTGGTAAAGTGAACTTTTTGGGTCCTGATTATCGTTCCCTTGAGGAATATACTTTATCACTCAACTCTTGTTTGAGCCCCATTTTTTGGGGAAGAAAGAATTTTTGAATAGTGTATTGATAAGAAATGTGTGGTTAAAAAATAAGGAAAAATTTTGAATTTGCGTGTAATATTATTTAATTAAAGAATGTGTGGTTAAAATGATATTAAAATACCGTCGAAAAATAAATTTTTCCAAAAGAATGGAGCTCAAACAAGGGCTCAATTTATTATTCATAACTCCTATTTGATGAAACTAAATGAGAACAGTAAATGAATGTGATTTTTATTCTAACTACTTAAAATGTCAATGGATGCAACAAGGAATGATTGGGAATTCACATAATAAATGGATCTTAGGGTGCAACAATTTCATCTATTAGTCCCCGTTACTTCTTATAACGAGCATCAAATCTAAAGCTGTATTCGATCGAATTCTTCTATTATATTCAATTTACCCCTCTTTAGTTCTCATTGAGCCTATTTAAATAACTCAATTTCATCTCTATGCGAATCAACATTATTTAAATGAAATAATAGTTCTAAGAATTCCTATATAACCATAGAAATTAATATAGGTATATCTACATGTTATATCAAATCTTCGGATTTTACTATATGGTTTAAATCCTAAATTCACATTTCGATTCGTAGAAAATTCACAAAATCATTTAATTAGTAATCAAGCAATTAAATGCATTAAATTCAGAACAAAAATCAACACATAAGGTATAAAGAGCAAGAATCTCAAATAAAAGAAATAAGGGTTCCCAAGTTGGTTACATTGTTCGACCTAAACTAGATTTAGCTACTCATATTAATTGGAAAAAAAACAAAATAATTTCACGGAAGACATCACTCGGTTTTGAATATGAATGTAGAATAAGAAATCAATCTTGTACCAAGATCTTCTCATTCTTCCAATTGATTCTTTATAACTTGGATTGCTTGATGTTTTCCTCCCTTGAATTCAGCCTTCAAATCTCCAGTTGTATGTATCTTCCTTTCAATGAGTAGAAATCGTTTTTTTGCTGTGTCAGAACCTCTAAGTTCCTTCTCAATCTCTCTCAAACTCCCAATGTGTTTGATGTGTTTTAATATATCCAAGAGAGAGTTCTCAATCTTTTAGAGTCGTCTGATATTTATATGGTATGTATTTAGGTCAAAGATCTCGTCGAAACCTTTGTCAAATGGAGTTTGAATCATATAAAGAAACCTGGGAATCGACCAAATTTTTATACCATGCAACTACATGGTTCAGGACTTGAATGTCCAAAATTCTCCCTGAATGGTGGTGTGCGATTGCATTGTTATATGTTTTTCCATCGGACAGCTTCCAGTATTTTAGTTATATCTTCTTCTCCTAATATCTGATTAAGGTGATTCAAAAAGATAACCCAAAGAGTTACAATTCTTCTAGATGTAGCATTTCTCCAATTTGAACTTTTTCTAACAAAAAATTAGGCATCAAATTGAGGCTGAAAATTCGGAGCATAATTTTTTCGGCTAGAAGTTGATTTCTGATAATACTTCGACTCTATTTTACTCATTTGACTTCTTTCCTCATCCGATTGACTCCTAACACTCTAGAATCTTCATCGTAAGGTTCGCCACAACTTTTGAGTGCTTACATTTTGGTCCCCAAACTTTGAATCTTGCCATTTTCACCTATTTTTCAAGTTTTCTTCTCGTATTTTCTAATTTTTTATACCATCATTGAATTTTACCTATTCAAAACCAAATGCAACAATTTAATTATAATTTATCAGAGAAGCCACTAAATTTCATCGTTTAAGGTCCTGAATAAATGTATAAAATACACTTATCAATTGTCTTCAATATCTTAAAGTATAATCTAGCTACAAAGGGCACAGGGAAAGAAAGAAGACACTATTATGTGAACTTTTGTTTGATTTTGGAGGTAAGCCTTTTGGAAAATTTCATTCTTCTCTTCAAATTGTTAAGCTTCTCCCCATCTAATATCCGTGTACCTTTGAAAGAAGAAAACAAATAGAAGAGTCATGAAAATAGTTTAAAAGCCCCTGAAGCCTTGGAAAACGTGTCATGTGCTTTTTCTACTATTTTTTACTAAAAAAATTCCTTTTTCCACACTAAAAATAGATGCGATGACACATTTATTGAAACAAAACTGCCTTAAACTAATGTAACCTATCGAACTACATGCACTGTGAATAGTTAAAATATAATAAATAAATAGGTAATAAACTGGTTGCAGGATAACCGCTTAATTTAAAGTCTTTAACTAAACTTTGTTGATAAGTTTAATGGGAAAATTCCAACCAAGGTACCAAACTTTTCATTTACTAGCAGACTTAACACAAACCTTTCATTTGTGCCACCGGAAGTATCAAGCCTTTAAAAAAATTGCACATGGAGTCCAAATGGATAGAAACTGTTAATTTGACTGTTAGTTGACTCCAAAAAATAAATTTCATCATATTTACAGTGAGCAAAATTGTAACTCAATAATATTTCCACTAAAACAATTAAAATGTAAAACAAAAACGAAGAAAAGAAAATTAAAAAAGGATTGTCTCCTTCCCCACCACACGCCCTTCCACTCTAACCCTTGAAAATCATCCATCGCTATCGTCACCAACGCCGGCATCACAGACAATGACGACCACCACCACCATTTGAGGGTTTAGTTAGTTTTAGAAAAAATAAAAATAAATAAATAAATCTGAAAAGCACACCATTTATTTGATTCTCGTGAGGGTTTAATTCCTCCACACACTCGAACACTTACTAAATTGGGGAAGGCTATGAATTGGGCAAATTATTGTTGGATTTATCAAGGGATAGAGCCTCAAATAATGCTTGTTTTGCCAATGAGCAGAAGGGTTTGATAGTTGATTGGATAATTGGATAAAGCAACCATTAAAGTTTAAAGATAAAAAAACATAGACAAAGATGGCGATCCATGTGGAATTCAAAAGGCTGCCAAACCCAACAACACTACATTTAAATACGTCCATGGATGGAATAAAGTCCAGTTACTCAACAGAAAAAAACAATTTTAAGTGAAATTTTGATCAAGAGAAAAGAAGAGGCAACTAAGGTAGAAATCGACAAGGAGTAATATGCAAAACACGACAACAAAGAGGAGATGATGACTAGTGACAGTGATTCCAGTAGTTGGAGGAGTAGCAGCCGATGACAAGAGGATGGCAATTTGGGGTTTCGAAGTGACGAGTAAGTGAATACGAGGAAGTGTGTGAGTTTGGGTGGTTTTCAATTTTTTGAAGTGAAACGGGTTAGGTTCGGTATGTTAGATTTTTTTTCATGGGTAAGGAACCCGAACTTAGCTAAAAAGTAAGAAAAATCGGGTGTTTGGGTCGGGTTAAATAATCCGAATGATCGAAGGGAACCCAACAAAAAAAATTCAAAAAATCAGCAGTTATAGGACATTTGTATTTTTTAAAATAAGTAGTGTAGGTTATGTGTAAACAATTTATTGGTTAATACAATTTTTAAATATATGAAAGTTTTTGTCTTCAATCTGGAATTAGAAATGGCCTACAAGGGTATGCTGATCTAAATTATTGCAAAATGTACATTGAACAAATTTGGGACTTTTTTGCAAATGACAATGTGAAAGTGGACATTTTTTGCAATTTTCCTCTCTTTAAATTTGTAATATGCATACT
This sequence comes from Olea europaea var. sylvestris, assembly GCF_002742605.1. NCBI lineage: Eukaryota > Viridiplantae > Streptophyta > Magnoliopsida > Lamiales > Oleaceae > Olea > Olea europaea. Next base: position 92,459 of record NW_019236011.1, read on the forward strand.
ATATTTTATAGTATGGTAAGTTGGTTATTTAATAATAATTAAAAAAAGAAGAAGAAGAAGTTGCTAAAATTATAAATTTACCATGAAAAATAGTTGAGTAGACCAAAATATCCATCGTTGAAAATAATAAATCATACATTTTATATTACATTATGTATCGCACTACATATCAAATTTTAAATTATTTCTTTATTCCGGGAAAATTTAAGTACTCTTTCATTTTCATATACAAAATTAATTATTTTTCTTTTTATGCATATATCCCTCCATAAATCAATAACAATCGAGTCATGTCTCTGCATCATATACATAATTTTTTCCATTTTCAATTTTTTACTCAAAATTATATATTTTTATTTGTTATAATTATAAATTGTTCTCTTCTATGAAGCTTCCTTTCAGAAAAGAGAAAAAAATAATTCACAACAGACATAAAATTACGAATGCATTCTTATAATTTTAAAGTTACAAAATTACACGAAATTAAAATAAATAAAAAATGAGTTTTAGGTGCAAAATAATAACGAATATCAAAAATTACTTTAATTGATTGTTTACAAATTTTATTCTTTAAACAAATTTTGTTAATTAGTATATAGCATTATGAATTTTTATTTGATTTTACAATTATGGAAGAGTCCTTTGGAGACATCTTTCAGATACCTATGACTTCAGGGGAGGGGGTCAGACAGAGGTTCCAGAGATGGCGGTATTCTGGACAGCACGTTTACCGTGGACACATTCGTATTATCATTCCTCTACTGATATTTTGGTTTCTATGGACTGAGAGGAATGATGCGAAGCATAGAGGTATTTGTATGGTGGCCAGACGTATTATTTGGAGGGTCTACCGCATGATCTCCTTTCTTCATATGGGAGGACTATTCCGGGTTGAGCATTGGCGAGGAGATGTGACACTTGCACCTTTTTTTGGCATTTCTTTGACCCGTCCTCTCCCACCACCACCTATTATGGTTGTTTGGTGCACTCCACCAGTTGGATCCTACAAGATCAACACTGATGGATGCGTCAAAGATGGATTTGCAAGTGGTGGAGGCATCATTAGGGACCGCGCAGGATACTGTATCAGGGCATTCTCAGCATCGTATGGCCCATGTTTCATTTTGGAGGCTGAACTCAGAGCCATACTAGATGGGCTTCTATTGGGCAGAGGACTTGGGATTTCAGCTATCTGGCTCGAGGCAGATTCAACATTGGCTATTCACTGCATTACCAAAGGTGGAGGACCATGGTCGATTCAGGGTATTCTTAGACAGATCAGAGACCTCATCTACTTCGATAGAGACACGGTTTCACACATCTACAGAGAAGGCAACCAGGTTGCTGATTCTCTTGCTACAGAAGGCTGGATTCATCGGCGCTATCTAGAGTATAGCCCACTAGAACTGCCTCGACATATTAGGGCGATAGTGCGGATCGACAGACATGGATTGCCCAGTTTTAGAGGTTCGTAATTTAGGCTATTCTTTATTGTATAGGGAAGTAGTACTTCCTCATTTATTGCTTTCATTTATTACATTCATTTGTTGCATCACTGCTTTTTGGAGGTCAGGTTCATGCCCCCCTCCTTCCGTGTATTCTTGATCTTTATGAAATAAATATGGTTGGGGAACCCTTAACCCCCATCGACCTTCCTTGATGGATCCTAAAAAGTCACTAAGGATGTGTGGATGTCTTTACCAAAAAAAAAAAATACTCTTCTTTTTGTACTTCTATTAAATTTGTAGGAAATTTGTCATCTATGGCTTTTGAAACTTTTTGTTGGACCAAAATACCCTTTATCCTTTGTTGCCAAATTGAAAAATCCCCTTTCCCATTAAAAATTTCAACTTCAAAGCGTGAAGATATTTTTAAAAAACTAGAACAACCAAAAGTATAGATAGGTCACACAAAGTTATCCTACGGCCACAATATACACCGTTCTAGATTCCCAGGGTTTCATAAGATTCACGATCTTAGATCAAGGGAATGTTCGAACGGGTCAAGTCCAGGTATTCTAACAGGAAAATCAATGCAACACGAAGGTATGTAAACAAAAGTTCGAATTTCCACTCAACAAGTCTCACACAGTGACTATATGACAGGTAAAGCACAAAATCAACTACCAACTTGCAATCAAAACTCAACACTTCAAAAACAGAGCAAATAATTCCTATATTTTCTAGCACAAGCAATGGTTGTCAAGCAATGACAACCCCCAATCTTAACGATCACCCCACACGATGATCTGCTAATATTGAAATTTAAAACTAAGTTAAGCCTACCAGAGTGGACTATTTGAGTCTGTAAATTATTAGAGTTGCGAATTTATCACTTTAGGACCACCACTATTCGTCCTAAAGTCTCTGGAAACTACAGCAACCCAAAAATCACAATCGAGTCCCGAATGCCCGAAGAACAACACTGTCCAGATTCTTCTGCGTACCCTGAAACAGAAAACTTTCAACACGAAAAATGTCAGAAATAATATAAGGAACAAACTGCCTGAAGGAATCGTAGCCAAAAAGTTCTTCACGCGCCCTCACGCGCGGATACTTTCCTTTGCGCGTGGGATTCACGCGCCACCACACGCGCCGCCTTCAACGAACATGTGCCGGCATGCAGGGTTCGCCTCCTCCTGCACGTCACGCCAATGGTCTCTATTTTCCCAAACCCCTTCTGGATTGATCAGAAAATGCGAAAAACGGAGACTGATTTTAACAGTTTTTGGACAGCTTCTTTGATCTGATTTCTGCTGCGTTTCTGCCAATTTTCTGGACGATTTCTGGTAGATTTCACGAGCCAAAACCTTCATCTTGAAGCTCTGATACCAATTGTTGTGGAAGCTCTCTCAAAAGGATCTTCAAACGGTGATTTTTCAGGCTCAGTCCAACGTACCTTTCTCTACCAACAACCAATCCAAACGGCTCCAAACCACAACCAATTGATTCACCTTGGTTGCTATTCAATCTTACCCACGTAGGACAAGAAAGGATGATGATTTATCGCCACAAAAGCTAAGAGAAGACACCACAAAGGTATACTATGAAAGAATCGCCAATTGCACACGTTATACCAGCGTTCTGGACACTTCTGGACACCTTTTTTCTCACACAAAGGGGGCAGCCAGGATTCTCTAGTTTCTTCTCTCAAAATCACACAATCATCATATCAAAGAAGTTAGGGTTATATCCATATATATACTCTAGGGTTAGGCTTTAAGTTGGGCCATTAAAGGGGTAAACGGGCCAAGATTCAAGCCATTCATAAGGAATACAATTGGGCTGGGTGTAACTCATGGACTTGGTTGTTGGACTTATTTCATTCATCGGCCTATATCTATGAAATAATATTAACCCACGTTAACATCATAGTCCGGAATTTATTGGGTATCAAAAACCCAACAAACCATATTTTGTTTTCACAAATACATCGGGACAAATTATTACTAAGGAACAAATTATTTAGCCCTCATCCGATGTTTCTTTCTAGCAAATTTTCAACTTTAAAAATTCCATGTTCGAATAAAATATTTATCAATAATGGTCACACCTGATTTGATCTTGACCGAGCCCAACGTCTATATGAACACATAAGTTTTATTACCTTTTTACCCTTAAGCTTGAATTGTCCATGAATGCATATTTAACCAACAGCAACAAAGGAAGGGGCATTTTCGGTATTGCAAATGAATGTGACAAATTCATTCCAAATGTTGTCGAACATGTGGCATAAGCATTTTATTCAAACATCTGAATTTTCAAAGTTGGAAACTTGCTAAAAATTTGCTAAATAAACGCATCAAACAATGGCTTAATAAATAAAAGAGTCATTCACCAGAGTAATAAGGAATTGGTAAATACAGGAATCTACTAGTTCCAACTAACAAATTCAAACTATTGTTTAATGCATCCAGTTTTAGTTACAAATTATCGAATAACGGCTATAATGAAGACTTAAGCAACAAAGTCTAATAAATCCCTAGTTTATTATAAAGAAGGAAACCAATGCTATAAGAGCATGTTATTTTCAATTTGGCTGAATATGGCGTCCAACCAGTCTCTAACCACGTAGTGAAAAATTGCTTGTGATGCATAGAAATCTAATAAATGCAATTTCCTATCAAAGGGCATGCTCCTAATTTTCACGCTACAAGAAATGTAGAAGTATCTCATTTGACTGTTCTTGCATGTTTTAATGATTGTGTGCAGTTGTGGGTGCAAGCATCGGACTGCTATTACTACTAACAGTTAGCTTTTGGCTATACAAAGTAGAGAAGAAGAGATAGAAACAAAAGCGCAAACAGAAAATTTTCAAACGAAACGGCGGTCTTTTGTTACAGCAACAAATTTCAACAAATGAAGGTCTCCTACCAAAAACAAGACTTTTGACAGCTAAGGAGTTGTCGAAGGCAACAGATCAGTTAAACGAAAGTAGAATATTAGGTCGAGGAGCTCAAGGTGCAGTTTACAAGGGTATGATATCTGACGAGAGAATTGTAGCAGTAAAGAAGTCCAAGTTAGTAGGTCAAAATCAACTGGAACCGTTTATAAATGAAGTCATAATCATTTCTCAAATCAACCACAGAAATGTTGTTAAGCTACTAGGATGTTGTTTGGAGACAGAAGTTCCATTGTTGGTTTAAGAATTTTTGCCCAATAGAACCCTATTTGATCACATACATGACGAGAGCGATGATTTCACCATGACATGGGATATACGCTTAAGAATAGCATCAGAGATAGCAAGAGCCCTTGCCTATCTTCATTATGAAACATCTCATCCCATTTATCACAGGGATATCAAGTCAAGTAATATCCTTTTGGATGAAAACTATAAAGCCAAAGTTTCAGATTTTGGAATTTCAAGATCAATTTCCATAGATCAAACTCAGCTTACCACCCAAGTGAAGGGGACTTTTCGCTATTTCAATCTAGAATACTTCCAATCAAACCAATTTACAGATAAGAGCAACGTCTATAGTTTTGGTGTTGTTCTTGTTGAGCTTTTCTCTGGACAGAAACCTATATCTTCAAATGTTGTAGAAAATGAAAGAAGTTTAGTGAAACGTTTTCTTACATCTATGGAACAAAATTGCCTAAATGACATTTTTGATCCAAAAATTTCAGAGCACTTCAAGGATGAAGAAATAAGTTCTGTTGCTAATATAGCATATCGATGCTTGAATTTGAATGGGATAAGACGGCCAACAATGAAAGAAGTTGTCGGGGACTTGGAGAATATTAGGCTCTCTAGGAGGCCTGCAACCATCCAAAGGACTTCGTAAGTGATTGACACTGAAGTAGGAGGATCAACTCCACCTTCAAGCATCAACTCCACATTTACTATCAGTGATAACAACATCACTACATCAAACACCAATCCGTTGTTATATTACACTGTTTAATAAGGTAATTGATCTTAGAAATCTGGCAAACATACGGTATCGTTGACAAATAATACGTCATAAGTAACGTGTAACGTCCTGCAAAGAATAAAATTCAATCAAAGTGTACTATTGTCTTATCAGATTCAAAGTGTGTGATAAAAGAAATTTGTGTTTTGGAATTAGTCTAAGTTAATCTAACAAATATATAAAACGTTGGTTTGCAAGTATATGAAATGAGTGTATTGAACTACAATTTCACCTATTATTATCTATTTCAATTATTGATTACGTAATTTAGTCTTATTCACGCATTCTTGACAATCGCTAAACCTATAATATTTAACATTCTTTTAAAATATAAATTAAATCTATTCTAGTCACGACCATATATTCCCGGTCCAAATTCAAATGAGTAGAACTGATTAAATTACACGCTTATCTAGATGATTACACACGTAATATTGTTATTCCTAGCATTCATTATTCATGTGTTAATCTTGCAGTGTTCTAAACTAATTGTAAACTTTTCAGCACTATAATTAGCAATCATATATTCAATTGATTTTCAGACAATCAATTAATGCAATTAAGCATGCAATCAGGAATAATAAAAATTAACTAAACTGCTTATCTTGAATTAAAATAAATAAGAAATAGGTTTCATCTTCATCCAATACGTGGTGAGAATTAGCCTAGCATATTAATATGTAAATTATACAGAAAGAATTGACATGACATCACCCAAAACTAAGAATAATGAAAGAAACAGGAAAATCAACATTCTCTTCTTGAATCTTGAAATCGGGCCTTCATTCTTCAATCTTTGTCTGCTAATTGTCTTGATTCTCATGCTAGACTTCTTCTTTGCGATCTAATGTGATGTGTCCTATCAATGGCTACCTCAATTAGGTCTAATAAGTGTAAAAAGTTCACCACAAAAGAAGTTTGAATCAGAAAAGGATTCAGCCAATCAGTCTGAGAAATCACCCCACGCACGCGCATTGCATATGAGTTTGTGTGTGCATTGTACAGTCTTGCTCTCGAGTTTTGAGACAAGGTACCATGCCCACACTCCTCTATTGGTAGCGCGCATGATCCATATTTTGGCCCCTGATTTTGATTCTTTGTTCAGCTTCAGTCCTTCCTTGACATGATTTTGGTTCCTCATCTTCCCAAATGTATCTAATTGACTCTAACTATTCTCCATTCATCGATATTAGGTCCAATGGACTATTGGAACTTTCAATTTAGTCCTCTAATTTTGGAAATTATTCATTTTAGCCTTGTTTGCTCCTTTCGTCTAATTCCACCATTTTTCATCGAGTTGTACCTAACAAAAAAATATAAACATGATTAAGCCATAATTCATAGATATCCATAACAATTTAGCTCATTTAACGGCTTAGATAAGTGTACAAAATATGCTTATCAAATACCGTCAAATTGAACAATTTGTCCTCAAACAATATATAGTTCAACCTAAACAAAGTTTTCAAACAAACATGGTTAGATAACCTGCTGTTGGTCTCAAGATTAGAATTTTTGAGTTAAAACTATAAACTGCTTCAAGATCGCTATGATCAATTTTTACTTAGACAATGCAAAAACAACGTGTGTGTAAGTGTGTGAAGATTCATATAAAACACCATGATGTCATAGATTGATTTGAGGCCCAACACTCATTAGTTGAATATTTTCGTTCTTCACTCGTAAGTTTCAGACTTCCAAGCCTATGATTTTCACTCTCTTCCAAGGTGCGATCTAAGGTTTGTAATCATACATTGATCCTCATGCTCTCTAGTTTGGTTAAATTTTACTCATTGTAGCTTAATATATCAACAAACGAGAATTCTCCTTATTTTTTACTACTTCAATCTCCAAGAATTAACTAAGCTAATAATTTATTATCAAATGTCTAATTCTCTTAAACAAGTGTTTGGGATTTGATCAAGACATGTAGTGCTTCTTCTGTTCATGCACCTGCTTTTTCAAAGTTGATACGCTAGTTGATCCTTTTTTTGAGTTTTCTTTTTGAGATTTTCAATAATTGTCCTCATTGAAATCTTTTATGTGGTACCTTCACAACAAGGCATTTTTTTTTTCCTTTTATGCAATGATTATTGGAACGTCCCTCATTAAACACTCATTCTCAATAATCGACTTCTAACTTAAGATTTTAACATAATTTTCATCTTGTTGAACTTAGACAATACACGCAAAAATTTAGCACATGCAAAATTTACATTCATCTCTATGACTCCCTATATCAAATCAATCATCCCTGGACTATTTTATAATTGGGTCAAAGATGTATATTATAGTGGTTGTTTGGTTTAAGCATCCAAGATCCACTATTTTCAACTTATTCATTAGTATAAATAAACTTATTCATTCATGATGTAAAATATAAATCTTCTACACAAAAATATAAAGTTTCATATGAATAAGCATAAATTAACTCAACATGTAGCTTATCCAAAATTTTATAGTTCAAAGCTATCTAACTAATGCAAGAACACAAAAATAAATCAAAAGAAGTAATAAAATTGAAAATGGCATATATATTTTTAAATTTTTTTAACTCTCAACAAGCATGCAAAACAGTGAAACAATCAACTCGATGTAAAACCATCCCCAAACTTATAATAGACATTGCCCTTAATGTCTAAAAATATTTTTTAAGCAATATGCAAAAAATTAAGGGCGAAGCATTAAGGAAACTAAGTACTCTCTTGGTATTAGTCTAAAAGTGGTGATAGAATGGTATGAATGCTCCAAATCTTGATGGGTCCAAAGAGGATGGCGGAAGAAGAGGAGGGGAATAAGTGAAGCGAGTGAGGAAATCTCTCATCATGACACACATCTCATCAACTCGTCCTTGTGTGTCTTCTAATCTGGTCTGCATGCCTTCCACTCTGGTGTACATGTCCTCCACCCTTTCTGTACATCTGTCCAATCTCTTCATTATCTGGTTGAGAGATCAGACGTGATCCTATTGATGTCTGTGCATACTCTGCTCTCTAGCATCTCTTGTCGGAGAAGCCATTATTATCTGCTGCATATGTTGCATTGTCCTGGTGTGCTCTGTCATAATTGTAAACATTTACCTCATAAACTGCATGTTTGGTACAAGCTCTGACTGTGGAGGGGGAGGAATGAGATAATCTACCTCTTGGCCCAAATGGGTCGACTGCTGCATCATGTGCTATTGTATGTTCTGCCTGATGGCGTGCCACGAGACAACCAGCCACTGATCAGAACTGACTCTCTAGCTAGTTACTCCCCTGGTAGAGCTAAGCATATAGCGGTAATGAGGCTCGAGAAGATCAACGTATGCCTGCAGACTGGCTCCGCTGCCACTAAACAGATGAGATTATAAATATGGGATGCTTATTCAATCTTGAATCCCTGTGCCGAATGATGAAGTAATGCAGCCTTTGGCATGATTGATGGTGGTGCGATGTAAGGTATGGGCTATTTTATAGCAGACGAACTAATAGAGAATCATAAGGGAGTTTGTTTGATGATTATACTCGAATTTGATAGTCTGAAGTGGCCATGTGTCGTCTCTACCATAAAAAATTGTGCGATCATTGACATGTTTGGATTCAAATGGATTGGGACAATGTTGTCCCGAATCGGTCTAAGTAAGCATCTATCATTTATGGAGAAAACATAATCTATTTATCGTGACCTATGTTTGATCATATGCTTTGTTCTTGGATTGTCTAAGTCGACGTTGAAGTTTGCATAGAACTCCCATACTAAGATAGGATCTACTAGTTTTTCCCTATCGGATACGTGGATCAGATTTGTCATCTCAAACCCCTAGAAATCTTCCAGTGCTTCTCTTATTTCTTATCAATTGACTTTCCACCTTGAAACAATTTTCGAATTTGACTTTGTAGTGTGGTGTTGAAGGCCCCGAGGCTTTTTTATTTTCCTTTAGATGTTGAAAGAGCTTCTTTTTGTTTAGAGACATGCCTATCAAAATAATGTTAAAGAACATTATTCATGTATATAAAATATAACAATCATAATTAAGTAATAGGAAAAAGAAAGGCGATAGGTAAGAGATCGAGCAGGGACACGGGAAGACGCAGGCTAAATTTGCATCCTCCCAATTTTCATGCAATTCATATTAAAATGACATTCAATCACATGGGAGTGTTTATATATGTTTATTCTAGGTTTCGTGCGAAATTCACGTGAAAATTTGACCTTAAACTTAAATAGGGTAATTTATTGAATACTTTACATGCATATGTTTTGAATAAAATTCACAAATTACAATTATGTGTTCAAATCACCAAATTTTCAACAATCTCAACAGCTAAGCCCATTCTCCTTCAAATATAAACATTAATCCAAAAACAATAGCAAAAATTTACGCAAAAAAACTAACTTTACAAAATTTCAAAAGTTTAAATTTTTACCTTGATTCTTAGATTTTGATGGATAAAAGTATTTAAATCTCGTAGAATGACGTTAGAATTTAATGATACTACAAAGTAGAAGTGAGTTTTGGAGGGAGATCGAAAAATTTTTGGTGACAAATTTGAAATTTTTAGAAGAAAAGAGAGAGGCTCCGTATGTAACTTATTTTTGTGTGTATGGACTGTGGGGCGAGATGGATTTCAAAACACACCCAAGGTTGTTGCCATGTGTGTGCATGGCTATGTGCCTTGCATGCATGCGATTTACACAAATATGTCACTGCTTTAAAAAAAATAGTGACGCTCTCGCTGGTAAAGCGATGCATGAACATCACTTATCAATATTGGTTGCAAAACTTGACTTTCCGACAACGACGTCAAAAATTTGATCATGAAAAAAGTATCTCAAGCGCACTGGTGTCTTATCATCCCCCAAAGAATAAAATTCAATCAAACCAATTCTTATTCCCTCTAATTTCAATAAGGCACCGTTTGATTGGGTTTCAATTCCATGGAAAATGGAATTCCAATTCCATGCTTCCCTTTTTTTGTTGTTTGATGTGTTTTATTTTCTTTAGAATTCAAATTCTTTGTTTGCCTTGGAATATGAAATTTTCCATGAATTCAAGGAATGGTGAGAATTAGAATTCTCGGTTACTGTAGCATTTTTTTTTTTAGTAATGGAAACAAATTCTAAGAATTATTGTAAAAAAAATATTTCGTTTTAATTGACAATTTTCGTGTAAAACAAAGCCAAACGAATAGCAAAAAAAGATGATTTTCTTGAATTTTTTTTTCTTTTATGGGTTTTGGCAATGGAAACAAATTTCATCCCCAATACCAGTATATTATATTCCTTTAATTGACAATTTTCATGTAAAACAAAGCCAAACAATCACCAAAAAATACTTTTATTTCAACATTTCTCACGTGGAAAATTATACCAATCAAATACAATAATTCACAACTTCTCGAAAAATAATTTTTAGACAATTCAATTTCCTGGAATTCGTTTCCTAAACAATTCAATTCCATCTTTTCAATCGAACGAACCCTAAATGATTTTTTTTGTATCGAGCTATCCATATCTTGTATGTCTATGTCTTCATTATCACAATTCTGGTGAAACATATTTCATGTAGTCTTGTATAGTATTTAAATAATACTATCTTCATATGAGATACTTATCAATCTTTGAAAACTGTAGTGACATAATGATTCAAAAAATAAATTTTGTTGTTCTTTTTAGGAGTCTAATACATATAAGATTATTATTTTAAGGGCAAATATCATGTAGGTTATAGACATTCTTGCACAAAGAATATTGTTAGAACATTGTTAGGAAAAATCCTTCGGGAAAAATTCTAATAAATGGAAAATAGTACATTATTCTGTTGAAAACGTCACAAAAGTTATCTTATTAAAAATCTTGTCAGGAAAACCCAATGAAACAAAAACTTTGGTCAAGAAAAAAAGTACAACACGTATATATTTCCCTCGTGATACTATCACTTGAATTATATGCTCTAAGTATATTAAGCTCATGTTTGGTGTGGATTAAAATCAAAATTTTAGTAGATTTTAAATAAAGTTGATAAGATATGTATTTGAAAAGTTGTAGATCTCATAAAATGTGTACTTAATTTGTTGCTGACTTTGACTTAAATTAAAATTTCAATTTCAATTTCTAACAAACAATGATCAAATCTTTCAAAGATAACCATTAATAGCCATGGTAGATAAATTGGTTATAATTGCATTTCAAATTTCATGCCAATTATTTATTCAATTGAAATGTATAAATGAATTTATTTCAATATCCTCATTTTTTAAAATATATAGCAATACATCATGTACAAAAGTATTGTCGACAACTTTTTCTTTTCGATTCTATTTCTTTTCCATAATAACATAATCTAATGAGAGATCTCTACTTCCAACATTTCTAATACTTAAAGCCTTTTCTGGGATTTTATAATTAGTTATGTTTATATGTTCTCCAAGTGTATACATCTCATAAATGGAACTATCTTCTTTATATGCTCAAATTTCTTTTGTAGATTTTTTTTTGTCTCAGAATCGAAACTAATCATGCTCCACACATGTCATAAATTTATCAAATATAATATTAACAAATTGTCAATTCAAGTTGGAGCATTTAAAGGTAATGTGCAAAATATTTTTTTATCTCTTTGATAGTAAATGCATCTAAGTGAATCATCATTCAAACTTCTATTTCGAATTATCTTTTACAAGGATCTAGATAATGTAATGATGCATTATATACAAGATTTTTAAGCTTCTTAATCCCTCCCTCAAATGCTTAGATAATTGTCCAATTAAATTTATAATTAGCACGCTGCGTTATAAATATCATTAGTAGGATCTTAAAATATTTCACAAGATTCAAATAAGCATGTGTTCTTAGCATTCTTTAATGTTTTTCTCAGTGTGTTGTGATAGATCAATTGTACAAGAATTGCACAATCAAAATAATTAGATGGGAAATTTTATTCTGACCATAGGCCAAAAATAGCTGAAAAAGCTTTGATATTATGGTATGATGCTAATATTATTCTCTAGAAAAAACTGGAAATACTTTGTTCTCAATAGAAATGGTTTAGAAATTAATTAAAAGCATTTAACAAACAACAGTGTTAAATCATTTATCGTCATCTCAACTAACACTTATTAAAATGTTGAGATTTAGTGTCACTAACATTAACAAGACACATCGTCTTGGTCATATAATCTAAAAATTTGGCTCATATTTTAAAATTTGAGTATTAATTTTGCAAATATCAAGTTGCAAATACCATGTAATCATCTAGTTGATGTATCATATATATTAAATACAAATAATATCTGGATGGTCAACATAAAAGGTGACAGGACCACATATATTTTTCTAATTAATTTTAGAAATATAGAAAATTTAGTTCCTATTTTAGCTAATGATAGTTAATGACCAATTTTCAATTAAAAAAAACATCGTGTGAGAATTCATTGGATTAAAAAAATTTATGGTTCTTCAATGAATGTCCATCGAATTCTCAATATCTCATCATTATTGATTTCATAATGATCCAACTGATCATGTCAAACAATAATACATTCATAAATTGAACATTTGGTTTAATATAGTTCGTATTTCAATTGTACCACACATTTTAGAAACTTGGTATGTTTCTCTTTAATTTAGTAGAGAATAAATTACTATCGTAAAATTTTATTCTCCTACATAACGAAGTATTGACTTTCTAAAGTATCGAAACAATATTTTCTAAAATATTGATATATATACTTGGTTATGATTACTCAAAAATAATAGAACAGTATTTTTAGGAATATTAATACATTTTAATTAATCATGATATTTTTCTAGAATATTAATACGTACAAATTTATGCTTTTTCAAGAACACAATATGGTATTCTTCAAGAATACTAATACGTATTATTTTGCTTATTTTGGAACAATGGATCAATATTCTTTTGGAATATTGAAATTTTGATGTCATTCTCTTCAGGAGTGGAAAAATTCATTCTAGAATATTTATATAAGGCGGGTTATGTTTCTTTTAGAACATCAACACTATATTCATTTAACAAATACAATTTCTAATGATGCTTCTTCAAGAGCACTATATATATATAAAGAGCTTTAAAGAATAGTCTTACGTGGATTTGAAAGGTTTAGAAAACCTTGAATCTCATATTTTTCGAAGATGTAAGTTTGAAAATTTTATAGTAGTTAAAAATTCGTTATTGTTCATGTAGATATTTCTCATGAATGAATTATTGAATTTTGATATTAACTGTTAGATTTTAAGAGCAATGATTTGTGAATGTCCTATTGAAATTTCATGACGATCATACCACAAAATACTGAGATATCAATATTTTATCACAGTCACATAAGCTGTCTAGATCCTACGAATTTCTACACTATTGATTTCTAATTTTCTCTCTATTTTTGGTGAGTTTCTTCATGCTTATAACGTGTTATTATCTAGAGAGAAAAAAGAAGAAACAAATAAGCCAATAGATTTGTGTGTATTTTTTTTGTGGAATCATGCTACTTGTAAAACCTTAATTGACAACCTTGGTTGACAATTTCACAGTTGGCAGATTCTTATTAATCCATTTTAAAAACTTTTAAAAACTTTTTTCTAAATCAATGACTCGAATTTTGACAACACCAAAATTGTCAACAAGGGTTATCAACAAGGATTGCACAAATAACTTAATTATCTATTGTGAACCAAAGCCCCATATTATTGAAAATAATTATGGTTATAAGGACTACAATAGTCATAATAACTAGTGCTGCAAGGATATATTAGTTGTTAACAAATAGTACTTTACTTGCAACGGGACTTTATTTATGTGATTAAGTTGTATGTCTCTCTATAATTTGATTAGGATGACTTTTTCGAGCCCAAAAGAACTTTAAACTTTTTAATCAAGAAAATAGAAAAATATCGATTGTAGTCTTATTAACATATCAAGTCAAGAAGGTGAAAAGCACATTTGTATTTAACAAAAAACAAATAAATAAATAAAAATTGTTTTGTTGTGGTTAAAGAAATGTCATCGACTTAGGATTTGTTTGGTACGAATGTTGTGGCTTTTACTTGTAGATTTTTTTTCAAAAATAATTGTAACCAGACGTTGATGATTGTTTTGTTATCAAACAAGAGTGTTGCGAACGTCAAACTGATGGTTTGGCAGCATATTTAGAACGTAATACAATCTATAAAATTAAATATTTTAATTAAATTGTCCTGACATAATTTTTATTATAATTCTTATTATCTGAGACTTATTTGCTTAAGTTTAAATGTGACGTGAAACATCGTAAAATATATAAAATATCATAATTTCTTATATCATTTTAAATTTATTTTTTTAATTTATTTTTAAATTTCATTTCTAAAATATATTGTTGCATATTTTTACAAATGAAAATAATAATAAATAAAATTTGGAAGTAGAATATGTCATGTTAATAATTCAAAAAGAACATTTAAGTAATGGAAAAAGAGATGAGGAGAAAATTAGATATGTTTGATATTTTACTTTAAATTAATAACATAATTAATGCAGATATCATCTTTCAATAAAAGCTGAAATTAGGGCTTTTTGGAATGTTCCAAATTAGAACTTCTCCAAAATTACTTTAAAAAAAAATTGTTTCTTTTGTGAATAAGCACTACAATTCTATATAAAAGTTGTTCTAATCTTCTAAAAATGTTTTTGAGCTCTCAAAAAGCCCTCTCAAACACACAATCAATTTAGCTTTAATGGAAATGAATATGTATTTGTAGACTTGCTTGCTTCGGAGAGTTAGGATATCAAAAATATGGAAAACTTGACCTACCTCGATAGATAAGGGCACTTGTGCAGATTAACATACATGGACTGTCCAGCTTTAGAGGATTATAGACTAGTTTTTATTTTCATTTAGTTTATTTGTATGGGAATTAGTACTTCCCCATTTAATGATTTCATTTTATTTTTTGACATTTGTTGTTATGCTGCATTTAGGAGGTTAGGCTATATATATATTGGAAACCCTTAATCCCCATTGACCTTCTTTGGTGGAGTCTAAAAACTCACAAAGAATGTGTGGATGTTTGTACTGAAAAAAATCTGCATTTGTTATGCTTATTAAGGGCTTCTTTGAGTCCCTTTTTTTGTTTTAAAAAAAAAATGCATTTTGTAATAATGCTATGATTGAGAATATATAGTTAAAAAATAAAAAAAAATCTTGAGTTTACGTGTAATATTATTTTATGAAGAACCTGTGGTTAAAGGGAGATCAAATCATTGTTCAAGAATACATTTTGATGGAAAATGAGACTCAAACAAGGGCTAATTGATAAAAATAGAAAATACATCTAATCTTACTATACATCAATTTGTATATAATTTAAAGAGTCTTTTTGAATCGTGAACATGATATTTTTATTAATTTTTATTTGTTAATATTTTTCATTGTTAATATGCGATGATACCCACTACCATAAGCTTCCTCTCTTTCTTACTGTGCACGTACCTGATTTGGTATTGTTTGTGGAGCTCTAATATCTCTCATTTGTGTCCTTTAAAAAAAATACACTTTGGAACACAAAAAGTAGATTGCCATGCATTTGATTCGACTTCTTCTTCAGACCTTATGAGGTACAATTTATACGTTTGTGAGCATTAAGCCTTTGTTTCTCCATATAACATAATGTAGAATTAAAGGCTTTGAAATACTCTAAATGAGAAGGATGTTGAAGAGGTATGTCAATTTAAATATCTCTTTCTACTCCCCTTTCTTCTTGGAAAAAAAAAAATAAAATAAAAATTTGCTACTTCCAAATTTCCTTTTATGTAACATGAAATGGGTTGTAGATGGTTAGTAGTGTTTCTTCATAATTTTTTTATGGAATTGATTTAGGTTTTGTTCCAAATTGTATTGAAAATGCATATTTTCCTTTCGAGCGGAAGCAGAGTGAGTGAGTTTGTTGGAATTCTATTTCTTTGTTTTGTAGAGAGGTTTTCGGGCTTTGGTCCGTTTCTCTCTCTCTCTCTTCAGTTTTTTCTTTAATGAATTTTGTTTTGATATGTGTATTTTTTTCAAGTTTCTTGATTGTCCTTGTTAGCTTTCATCTTTCTATTGATCATACATTCTTGCTCATCTCTCTATGGAAAATTGATTTTTTTTCTACTAAAATAATTATCAGTTGTGTGTGGATGTGTTTCTTGTTTAGGCTTTATAATTAATTATTTTCCTGAAGAGTATTATCTTAGCGAGTTACGTAAATTGATGTTAATTTGGTGAATTCATTTTTGTTGGAATATCGAGCATTTAGTCTTGCTAATTTTATGGTTGGTTCACATTTATTGTTTCATAAATATGATATAACTTTTTTTTATCTTCATTGGTACTTTCATCTGCAAGCATTCTATTTAGATGCTAGCTTAAAAATAAAAATAAAAAGTCTCCGCGCTGTGCGGAGAGTTATCTCCAACTTTCCCCATGTGCGGAGTCTCCGCACATTTGTTACGGAGTTGCTCCACATTATGTGCAACCTTTTTTTTTTTTAGCTAGAAATCATGCAACCTAATATTTGTCTATAATAATTGAAATTTGCCCTCTACAATTTTTTAGTTTGTTATTTTATTAGCTTAAAAAGATGCATTAAACTGAACGATTACTACTATGATATGATATAAAATTACAACATTCGATTTTCTTTATTTTATATACAGTAATTCAAAAATTCAATATAAAATAAATTTTATATTTTTATAAAAAAACTGTAAATCTTATAAAAAAATATAATTAAAAGAATAAGTTTAACTTCAATATAATACCAAAATAAAAAAATAAAAAAAACTCTCAAAAATAAAAAGGAAAGAATCATTGCAATGCTAAATAACAAAAGAATCTAAACACAATAATAAGAAGAGAAAAATAAAAAAGTAAGTGAAAGAAATCTAACCCGTGAAAATGAAAAAGAAAGAATGTTGCCAAACAATCACAACAAAAGGAAACTGCCAAAATCTAACAACAATTATTGTTCAAATTAGCAATTTCTTGAAGAAAAAACGATTGAAAGAAAACTCGAATTTGAAATAAATAAATAGTGAAATGTATTATTGATTACACTATACATACTTTACCACTGAAATTTAAAAACTTTTGCAGTGATTTCTGGCTTTTTCGAAAAACGCTCACGTGATTGTTACAATCATTTACTATTTCATCTAGTTTTTCAGCAGGTTAAAAGTATAGGAAAAAAATTTACAAGTAGCATAAAAGAGTAAAATCAATTTCATCTTCAACAAAAAAACACATTTAACCACTCTTTTTTTTTTCCCGAAGCAAGAAATACAATTATATAAAAAGAAGACAATATTTGAATTACAACATTTAGTAGTTAAGAAATTCATTACTAAATAAATTTTATACATTTATAACAAATTATAAATCAAGTCGACATTTTCTTTTATGATAATGAAAGAATATAATTAAAAGAATATGTCTAACTTCAAGATAATACAAAAGCAAAAATAAAAAAATAAAAAAGCATACTCTTAAAAAAAAAAAAAAAATCACTGCAATTCAGATGAATGAACAAACATAATACAAAGAAAAAAAAAGATGTGAAAAACAAAAGTAACCTATCAAAAAAAAAAAGAATGCTGCCATAGAATTCAAACAAAATACATGCCAAAAATAAAATGACAGAAAGGTATCACTTCTTATTCTTCCATTATTTCATTTAAACCCTTTAATATCTCAAATTTCACATCTTCCATCTTCCATCTTAATTTACTACAGCCACAAATCAAAGGTAGTTTTATTTAATTTAAGTTTTACTTAGATTGAAAGTTTGATGCTTATCTATTACTAAAAATATCTCTACTTAACCAAATTATATTTGTTATATTTAATAACTTCTAATTGAAAACTTGAATGTGCGAAATCATTTGATAATTTTTCAAGATTTGAAACTTCCAACTCTACATATTTAACGTTTTCTTATGTATATATAATCAGTTGATATAATAATATTATGATTAATGAGATTATGTCTATAATTTTCTTTTATTCAATTTCATCAACTACGGGGTTATTTTCTATACTATAGACATTGTCTCCTGGGAAAATTTAGTGAAGAAAGTGAGTTTATAGGAGATAAATATACCAGAAGAAAAAATACAGATTTCTTTGACAATGCATTGACAGAAATTACAAGTTTTTTCTCATGTTTGTGACCTTTTTAATTTTGAAATAATTATTTCACTCAACCTAAATTTGTGTTGTTACTACTAAATTTATGTTTTTTCCGTCACTAATCCTTATCATGTCAGGCATGGATGTTCCACACCATTTCTTTCGAATTGTTGACACTTCTTTAAACCATAACATTCGACTGGTCAGTCTTATTATAATGCTTATACTTTCTTAAAACTAATAAAATCATACACCAGCTAAAAATACTTTTATTTTTAATTGTATAGTTTCTTCCAAGAACTTTTGTTGAATCAAGACATGAACTTGCCAACAGAATACGCCTAATTGGATACGATGGTATAATTGCCTATCATACAACTAGAAAGAGTTGACAATGACATTTATCTAGCTAGTGGATGGGAACAATTCTTCGACCATCACAATTTATAAGATGGTTATGTTATTGTGTTCGAATATGTTGCAAATTCTACCTTCAATGTTTCAATATTTGACGATTCACAGTTAGAAGTACTTATGATACATACCATTTCGACTCTGAAGTTGTTGAAGAAGAGACATTCCATACAGGAAATCCTGTCATTAGGCTAACATTTAGACGTAATGACAGTCGCAAAATTGTAAGTTTTCTTTTACTCATGTTTCCACAATTTTAAATTCCCTTTTTCGCTCATTTTTATCTTACTTTTTAGTATGTACCTTCAAGATTCAATGGAGAACGTCTATCTAAATTTAGACGAAGTGTTCGAATCCTTGACTTTCCACATTGCAATTGGACTATTTCTACGAGTTTGACAACAAATGGTGACATAAGATGTTTCACTATAGGTTGGTCACAATATGCCAGAGAGAAACAACTTCAAATATGTGACACATACGTGTTTGAGCGTTTGAGCTGCTATAACGAAATTCCAATGTTCATGGTACACAAAGTATTCGATGATGGATCCATCATTTCTCTATAAATTAATTTACTGTTATTCTGTAATAAACTTTATGCTGAATGTTCAATTTTCCAATGCAAATATTTTCCAACTTATTCGGACTTACACAAGATTTAAAAACATAATTTTTAGGTTCAACTCAATCATATCAATACAGTCAAACATTGAATGTCAACAATACAAGCAAAATAGTTTGTGTAACCTCATATATTTTTTATTCAAGCATATTTTTCTAGATGTAACAAAATACTACTATGAAATTGTAAAAACTAGTAACAATTTGCAATTATTTTCTTATATCATGGAAACATTTCTAGATATTACTTCAAAAACATTCCAAAAAATTAAAATTTATATGCTAATAAAAATACGATAAATTTAAAATTGGTGTAACGTGGACAGCGACTAGTACTAGAAAAATTGTATCATGACAGCTTAATTAAATTATGTTTATAGATTTTTACAATAAAAAATAATTTTTATTAAATTTAAAGCTTTTTTAAGTAAACTACCAAACAGTCAATTTAATACTGACAAAACTCTTTTATTGCACAACGAAATAGTTATCGACTGTTCTTTTCTTTTTTCCCCCTTTTTTTTTTTTTAAAAGACTACAATTAAAAGCTCTACTCATGATGGTAGTGCTAAACGAAACTAAGAAAAATTCCTAATTGTAATAAGGCACACAAAAAAATTCAAAGTTAATAAAATCGTTGTTTCTTTTAAATCATATCATGTTTTCTTTTTCATGGTCATACCTTGCTAAGTTTCTTAGGACCTGATTTCCAGTAATTTTTAGTGATTTTGACTATTTCTTAATGACACTGTTTATGAGAGGTTAAGAAAATCAATGCTTATTAGTTTTCTCGTGCATTGTTTTCAGATCCAAATTAATTATTGTAGTGTAATTTATTTTCTTATTTTTAACCCAACGGATAGATGTTTTTGGCCTTTCTCAAATTTTTGTCTAATTTTACCCTCTTTAAGATAAGTATTTTCAAAATCTACCCTATAGAGGAATGAAGCTTGGACAAAAAGAAAAGAAATTTCTCTGCAAAAAATATTATCTCCAAACACTCTTTCAAATCTACCATCAGGTACTCTATCTCTTTTTTTTTTTTACTTGTTATTTTTCTTAGTTATATCTACTTCTTTAATAGCTTCTTAGGATTGTTTGATTAATTCAATGAACAAATTTCCTTGTCGGTACATTTTAAAATTTCAACCTAGGGCGCAGCATACTGAACTAATTAAAATTTGGCATCTTTGTACGTATTGGCAGTAGATTCATTGTTACTATCCCAGTCTCATTGCTTTCTAGATTAATTTATATGATTTTTTTTTATTTTTTTTAATGGTCATCATTATTATGCGCGCTTCTTCGTTGTTAACTGCTGATTTTTTTATTATTATTATTATTTTTTTTTT
>NW_019236011.1:115889-148948 GCF_002742605.1 Olea europaea var. sylvestris
TGAATGAATTATTGAATTTTGATATTAACTGTTAGATTTTAAGAGCAATGATTTGTGAATGTCCTATTGAAATTTCATGACGATCATACCACAAAATACTGAGATATCAATATTTTATCACAGTCACATAAGCTGTCTAGATCCTACGAATTTCTACACTATTGATTTCTAATTTTCTCTCTATTTTTGGTGAGTTTCTTCATGCTTATAACGTGTTATTATCTAGAGAGAAAAAAGAAGAAACAAATAAGCCAATAGATTTGTGTGTATTTTTTTGTGGAATCATGCTACTTGTACAACCTTAATTGACAACCTTGGTTGACAATTTCACAGTTGGCAGATTCTTATTAATCCATTTTAAAAACTTTTAAAAACTTTTTTCTAAATCAATGACTCGAATTTTGACAACACCAAAATTGTCAACAAGGGTTATCAACAAGGATTGCACAAATAACTTAATTATCTATTGTGAACCAAAGCCCCATATTATTGAAAATAATTATGGTTATAAGGACTACAATAGTCAAAATAACTAGTGCCGCAAGGATATATTAGTTGTTAACAAACACTACTTTACTTGCAATAGGACTTTATTTATGTGATTAAGTTATATCTCTCTCTATAATTTGTTTAGGATGACTTTTTCGAGCCCAAGAGCACTTTAACCTTTTTAATCGAGATAATAGAAAATACCAATTGTAGTCTTATTAACATATCAAGTCAAGAAAGTGAAAAGCACATTTGTATTTAACAAAAAAAAATAAAAATAAATAAATATTGTTTTGTTGTGGTTAAAGAAATGTCATCGACTTAGGATTTGTTTGGTACGAATGTTGTGGCTTTTACTTGTAGATTTTTTTTCAAAAATAATTGTAACCAGACGTTGATGATTGTTTTGTTATCAAACAAGAGTGTTGCGAACGTCAAACTGATGGTTTGGCAGCATATTTAGAACGTAATACAATCTATAAAATTAAATATTTTAATTAAATTGTGCTGACATAATTTTTATTATAATTCTTATTATCTAAGACTTATTTGCTTTAGTTGAAATGTGACGTGAAACATCGTAAAATATATAAAATATCATAATTTCTTATATCATTTTAAATTTATTTTTTTAATTTATTTTTAAATTTCATTTCTAAAATATATTGTTGCATATTTTTACAAATGAAAATAATAATAAATAAAATTTGGAAGTAGAATATGTCATGTTAATAATTCAAAAAGAACATTTAAGTAATGGAAAAAGAGATGAGGAGAAAATTAGATATGTTTGATATTTTACTTTAAATTAATAATATAATTAATGCAGATATCATCTTTCAATAAAAGCTGAAATTAGGGCTTTTTGGAATGTTCCAAATTAGAACTTCTCCAAAATTACTTTAAAAAAAAATTGTTTCTTTTGTGAATAAGCACTACAATTCTATATAAAAGTTGTTCTAATCTTCTAAAAATGTTTTTGAGCTCTCAAAAAGCCTTCTCAAACACATAATCAATTTAACTTTAATTGAAATGAATCTGTATTTGTAGACTTGCTTGCTTCAGAGAGTTAGGATATCAAAAATATGGAAAACTTGACCTACCTCAATAGATAAGGGCACTTGTGCAGATTAACATACATGGACTGTCCAGCTTTAGAGGATTATAGACTAGTTTTTATTTTCATTTAGTTTATTTGTATGGGAATTAGTACTTCCCCATTTAATGATTTCATTTTATTTTTTGACATTTGTTGTTATGCTGCATTTAGGAGGTTAGGCTATATATATATTGGAAACCCTTAATCCCCATTGACCTTCTTTGGTGGAGTCTAAAAACTCACAAAGAATGTGTGGATGTTTGTGCTGAAAAAATTTGCATTTGTTTTTGCTTATTCAGGGCTTGCTTGAGTCCTTTTTTTTGTTTTAAAAAAATGCATTTTGTAATAATGTTATGATTGAGAATATGTAGTTAAAAAATAAGAAAAATTTTGAGTTTACGTGTAATATTATTTTATTGAAGAATGTGTGGTTAAAGTGAGATCAAATCATTGTTCAAGAATACATTTTGATGGAAAATGAGACTCAAACAAGGGCTAATTGATAAAAATAGAAAATACATCTAATCTTCCTATACATCAATTTGTATATAATTTAAAGAGTCTTTTTGAATCGTGAACATGATATTTTTATTAATTTTTATTTGTTACTATTTTTCATTGTTAATATGCGATGATACCCACTACCATAAGCTTCCTCTCTTTCTTACTGTGCACTTACCTGATTTGGTATTGTTTGTGGAGCTCCAATATATCTCATTTGTGTCCTTTAAAAAAAATACACTTTGGAACACAAGAAGTAGATTGCCATGCGTTTGATTCGACTTCTTCTTCAGACCTTATGAGGTACAATTTATATGTTTGTGAGCATTAAGCCTTTGTTTCTCCATATTACATAATGCAGAATTAAAGGCTTTGGAATACTCTAAATGAGAAGGATGTTGTAGAGGTATGTCAATTTAAATATCTCTTTCTACTCCCCTTTCTTCTTGAAAAAAAAAAAAAAAAAAAAGATTTGCTACTTCCAATTTTCCTTTTATGTAACATGAAATGGGCTGTAGATGGTTAGTAGTGTTTCTTCGTAATTCTTTTATGGAATTGATTTAGGTTTTGTTCCAAGTTATATTGAAAATGCATATTTTCCTTTCGAGCGGAAACAGAGTGAGTGAGTTTGTTGGAATTCTATTTCTTTGTTTTGTAGAGAGGTTTTTGGGCTTTGGGCCATTTCTCTCTCTCTTCAGTTTTTTCTTTAATGAATTTTGTTTTGATATGTGTATTTCTTTCAAGTTTCTTGATTGTCCTTGTTAGCTTTCATCTTTCTATTGATTATACATTCTTGCTCATCTCTCTATGGAAAGTTAATTTTTTCTACTAAAATAATTATCAGTTGTGTGTGGATGTGTTTCTTGTTTAGGCTTTATAATTAATTATTTTCTTGAAAAGTATTGTCTTAGCGAGTTGCGTAAATTGATGTTAATTTGATGAATTCATTTTTGTTGGAATACCGAGCATTTAGTCTTGCTAATTTTCTGGTTGGTTCACATTTATTGTTTCATAAATGTGATATAACTTTTTTTATCTTCATTGGTACTTTCATCTGCAAGCATTCTATTGTAGATGCTAGCTTAAAAATAAAAATAAAAATAAAAACTCTCCACACAGCTCCAACTCTCCCCATGTGCGGAGATAAAATGTGCGGAGTCTCCGCACATTTGTTACGGAGTTGCTCCACATTATGTGCAACCCTTTTTTTTTTTTTTTAGCTAGAAATCATGCAACCTAATATTTGTCTATAATAATTGAAATTTGCCTTCTACAATTTTTTAGTTTGTCATTTTATTAGCTTAAAAAGATGCATTAAACTGAAAGATTACTACTATGATATGATATAAAATTACAACATTCAATTTTCTTTATTTTTTATACAGTAATTCAGAAATTCAATATAAAATAAATTTTATATTTTTATAAAAAAACTGTAAATCTTATAAAAAATATAATTAAAAGAATAAGTTTAACTTCAATATAATACCAAAATAAAAAAATAAAAAAATCTCAAAAATAAAAAGGAAAGAATCATTGCAATGCTAAACAACAAAAGAATCTAAACACAATAATAAGAAGACAAAAATAAAAAAGTAAGTGAAAGAAATCTAACTCGTGAAAATGAAAAAGAAAGAATGTTGCCAAATAATCACAACAAAAGGAAACTGCCAAAATCTAACAACAATTATTGTTCAAATTAGCAATTTCTTGAAGAAAAACGATTGAAAGAAAACTCGAATTTGAAATAAATAAATAAATAGTGAAATGTATTATTGATTATACTATACATACTTTACAACTGCTTTTGCAGTGATTTTTGGCTTTTTCCAAAAACGCTCACATGATTGTTACAATCATTTACTATTTCATCTAATTTTTCAGCAGGTTAAAAGTATAGAAAAAAAATTTACAAATAGCATAAAAAAGTAAAATCAATTTCATCTTCAACAAAAAAACACATTTAACCACTCTTTTTTTTCCCGAAGCAAGAAATAAAATTATATAAAAAGAAGACAATATTTGAATTACAACATTTAGTAGGTAAGAAATTCAATACTAAATAAATTTTATACATTTATAACAAATTATAAATCAAGTCGATATTTTCTTTTATGATAATGAAAGAATATGTCTAACTTCAAGATAATACAAAAGCAAAAACAAAAACAAAAACACAAAAAAAAAATCACCGCAATTCAGATGAATGAACAAATATAATAAACATAATACAAAGAAAAACAAAAGTTGTGAAAAACAAAAGTAACCTATCAAAAAAAAAAAAAAAAGGAATGCTGCCATAGAATTCAAACAAAATACATGCCAAAAATAAAATGACAGAAAGGTATCACTTCTTATTCTTCCATTATTTCATTTAAACCCTTTAATCTCTCAAATTTCACATCTTCCATCTTCCATCTTCCATCTTCCATCTCAATTTACTACAGCCACAAATCAAAGGTAGTTTTATTTAATTTAAGTTTTACTTAGATTGAAAGTTTGATGCTTATCTATTACTAAAAATATCTCTACTTAACCAAAATATATATGTTATATTTAATAACTTCTAATTGAAAACTTGAATGTGTGAAATCATTTGATAATTTTTCAAGATTTGAAACTTCCAACTCCACATATTTAACGTTTTCCTATGTATATATAATCAGTTGATATAATAATATTATGATTAATGAAATTATGTCTATAATTTTCTTTTATTCAATTTCATCAACTACGGGTTATTTTCTATACTATAGACATTGTCTCCTAGGAAAAATCAGTGAAGAAAGTAAGTTTATAGGAGATAAATATACCAGAAGAAAAAACACAGATTTCTTTAACAATGCATTCACAAAAATTACAAGTTTTTTCTCATGCTTGTGACCTTTTTAATTTTGAAATAATTATTTCACTCAACCTAAATTTGTGTTGTTACTACTAAATTTATGTTTTTTCCATCACTAATCCTTATCATGTCAGGCATGGATGTACCACACCAATTCTTTCAAATTGTTGACACTTCTTTAAACCATAACATTCGACTAGTCAGTGTTATTATAATGCTTATATTTTCTTAAAACTACTAAAATCATACATCAGCTAAAAATACTTTTATTTTTAATTGTATAGTTTCTTCCAAGATCTTTTGTCGAATCAGGACATGAACTTGCCAACAGAATACGCCTAATTGGATACGATGGTATAATTGCCTATCATACAACTAGAAAGAGTTGACAATGACATTTATCTAGTTGGTGGATGGGAACAATTCTTCGACCATCACAATTTATAAGATGGTTATGTTATTTTGTTCGAATATGTTGCAAATTCTACCTTCAATGTTTCAATATTTGATGATTCACAGTTAGAAGTACTTATGATACATACCATTCCGACTCCGAAGTTGTTGAAGAAGAGACATTCCATACAGGAAATCCTGTCTTTAGGCTAACATTTAGACGTAATGACAGTCGCAAAATTTAAGTTTTCTTTTACTCATGTTTCCACAATTTTAAATTCCCTTTTTCGCTCATTTTTATTTTACTTTTTAGTATGTACCTTCAAGATTCAGTGGAGAACGTCTATCTAAATTTATACGAAGTGTTCGAATCCTTGACTTTCCACACCGCAATTGGACTATTTCTACGAGTTTGACAACAAATGGTGACATAAGATGTTTCACTACAGGTTGGTCACAATATGCCAGAGAGAAACAACTTCAAATATGTGACACATACGTGTTTGAGCGTTTGAGCTGCTATAACGAAATCCCAATGTTCATGGTACACAAAGTATACGATGATGGATCCATCACTTCTCTATAAATTAATTTATTGTTATTCTGTAATAAACTTTGTGCTGAATGTTCAATTTTCCAATGCAAATATTTTCCAACTTATTCGGACTTACACAAGATTTAAAAACATAATTTTTAGGTTCAACTCAATCATATCAATACAGTCAAACATTGAATGTCAACAATACAAGCAAAATAGTTTGTGTAACCTCATATATTTCTTATTCAAGCATATTTTTCTAGATGTAACAAAATACTACTATGAAATTGTAAAAACTAGTAATAATTTGCAATTATTTTCTTATATCATGGAAACATTTTTAGATATTGCTTCAAAAACATTCCAAAAAATTAAAATTTATATGCTAATAAAAATACGATAAATTTAAAATTGGTGTAACGTAGACAGCGACTAGTACTAGAAAAATTGTATCATGACAGCTTAATTAAATTATGTTTATAGATTTTTACAATAAAAAATAATTTTTATTAAATTTAAAGCTTTTTTTAATTACACTACCAAACAGTCAATTTAATACTGACAAAACTCTTTTATTGCATAACGAAATAGTTATCGACTGTTCTTTTCTTTTTTCCTTTTTTTTTTTTTTTTTTAAGACTACAATTAAAAGCTCTACTCATGATGGTAGTGCTAAACGAAACTAAGAAAAATTCCTAATTGTAATAAGGCACACAAAAAAATTCAAAGTTAATAAAATCGTTGTTTCTTTTAAATCATATCATGTTTTCTTTTTCATGGTCATACCTTGCTAAGTTTCTTGGGACCTGCTTTCCAGTAATTTTTAGTGATTTTGACTATTTCTTAATGACACTGTTTATGAGAGGTTAAAAAAATCAATGCTTATTAGTTTTCTCGTGCATTGTTTTCAGATCCAAATTAATTATTGTAGTGTAATTTATTTTCTTATTTTTAACCCAACGGATAGATGTTTTTGGCCTTTCTCAAATTTTTGTCTAATTTTACCCTCTTTAAGATAAGTATTTTCAAAATCTACCCTATAGAGGAATGAAGCTTGGACAAAAAGAAAAGAAATTTCTCTGCAAAAAATATTATCTCCAAACACTCTTTCAAATCTACCATCAGGTACTCTATCTCTTATTTTTTTTTACTTGTTATTTTTCTTAGTTATATCTACTTCTTTAATAGCTTCTTAGGATTGTTTGATTAATTCAATGAACAAATTTCCTTGTCGGTACATTTTAAAATTTCAACCTAGGGCGCAGCATACTGAACTAATTAAAATTTGGCATCTTTGTACGTATTGGCAGTAGATTCATTGTTACTATCCCAGTCTCATTGCTTTCTAGATTAATTTATATGATTTTTTTTTATTTTTTTTAATGGTCATCATTATTATGCGCGCTTCTTCGTTGTTAACTGCTGATTTTTTTATTATTATTATTATTTTTTTTTTTTGTCTACTATATCTACAATTTTGCAATTTTAGATGCCATATCATCACTGTTTCCATAATGACAATCTTAACTTTGTACATTTCCATGTGTACATCATACCCATATTATATAGGGATCAATACATACGTTGTAGTTCTAAAGATTACATGTTATAAATAACAAACTCACTAAAATAGTTAAAAAATCAAGTGGTAAATAAATTTATTAAATATTAATTTATAATATAATTTAATATTAAATTAGTCCTATTGGATTTGTAACATGTGCACATTGTTACATATGAAATATGACTTGTAAACTATGAATTGTTACATGTGACTCGTAATATAAAGTGTGATCTGTAAATTTGATCCATGACTTCTACAAAACAACATATAACCCCTGTTTGATCTCCATTACTTGAAAATGAGCCCCCAGGGCATATCTCCCAGTGGCAAAGGGGAGGGCGGATAGGGCTCAACGCGGCAGTGTGCAGAGTTCGATTCCCCACAAGGTGGAATTGGCTTTGTTATTTCCTCTTGCAAACTATTGCTGACGATTTGTCTTGCTCAACCTCAGGAAAATGTAGAAGACACTGGATATTAGTAATTATTCTGATCTTGCAAAAGAAAAAATTAATTGGAAAGTAGTAAAAATGAGGGGGTGGGATGGGTTGGTTTTTAAATTAATAAAATGTATATAAAATTCTCTTACCATCACAAAATACCATGCAGAATCAGAGGGATTTTCATCTTAAAATTACAAACATCAGCAAAAGTCAAACAGAGGGGAGAGGCTAAGGGTTAGACCTGGGGACCTCAATTTATCCTTGATGCATTCTATTTTCTTTTCCTTCTTAGACCTTGCATTTTCCGTTTAACCCCTTGATTATCTTCCCCCTTCTGGTCTTCTTATCGCTTCGCCCGCACAGGATCAAAGCACCTGGAGATAAGCATGAGGAGAGGGAGGAAAATACCAACCAGACCTCAGCAACCGCCATAACCCGTCGCCCTGCCACATCGCACCATTGTCGAGACACTGCTTACATTGTGGTGGTGGTGGCGGCGGACGATAGGCAGGCGGTAGTGAGTATGTGTAGTGTCACAGAAAAGAGGGAGAAAACGGGTTGGGAATGAAACGGGGGTGGGGTTGAGGGTTGGGTGAATATGTGAATTAAGTTTTATTAATTATAATTATTAAAACTTAACTACCACCTGATTTGTGAAATGAGAATTTATTTCCTTGTTTTTTGAAAATTAATTGGTAAAGGTAAGTTTCCTGGTAATTTTCTCTATGATATGTCTCCTATAACATAGTTGGACTTATATTAATGCAGTAGCCCATTGTACGAACTAGTTCAAGTTTGACATGAATCAATCGTTTGAATACATGTTCAATATTGAGGGGTGTCCTCTATTAAGAAGTATTTAGCATAAATAATTTAGATATACCTACTCGTGGAAATCAAATTCAAATTTATATTAGGTTTCTTTCATCTTATAATCCAACATAAAATGATTGGCATGCAAGAGCTTATTCAAAGCAACAATAATTAGTCTGTACATAATGAAAATTGACTGAGTAAATTATGTGAAGTCATATTGAACCGTAATGACATATTGTTCACATAAACCTACTTTTTTATTTCTATATGTGCATATATTTAATTTTATACTTTTAAATAACTTTCAAATTCACTTGATAGTAAACTCCTAAACATGAATTGAACTGTTATAAAAATTGCTAATAAAATTCACTCAAAATCGGACCTCTCATAAATGTTCAAAATCGATACTTTAAAAAATTTCATAATCAATACCCCAAAACTCTCGAGCAAACTCTTAGAAAACACATTGTGGGGGCATTAAAATATGAATGTTTAACGTTGATGGGTATGCAACAAAATAGAGGACCAAGGGCAAAACTATTCAGGAAACAATGAAATGATGCAAACATATCAAAACACAATGAAATTATACAAAGTGCATAACACAATACAAATGCAAATATATGGTAATTATAAAATACAATATAAGGAAAAAATAATAATAAGCTATGTATAATTCTTCAACCCTCTAAAGCTATAGGAACTTCAGCCAAAAAAAGAAAATTATCGATCAACCTCCCTTTTTACCAAGTAATTGAAGCCTCTATTTGGTGGAGATCAAAAATCAAATTTTTAGTAGATTTTGATATTGATTTGATATTGATGAAATGTGTAGTTAAAAAGTCGTGGATCACATAAAATATATGATTAAAATTAATTATTAACTTTAACTTTGATAAAAATCTAAAATTTTTATATCTATTCAAATAGTAATTCATCAGACAAGACCCAATCTATGGACGCCAATTCGGCGTTTCGAAGTATTTAAATGTTTTTTTTTTATTTTAAATTATCACTGGTAAATTAAGTTCCTATTTGGTAGAAATTTTAATTTTAATTTTAATCTAAGTCAAAGACGTAATTAATTTTAATCACATATTTTATGGAATTCACAACTTGCAAACTACATATTTTATCAGTTTTTATAAAAAATCTATATAAAAAAATTGATTTTAATCCTACCAAACAACAGCTAAACCAATTCGCAGTATCTACAGTGAAAGGACACAGCGAATAAAATAGGTCCACCTCTGTCTATGCTAAACAATTGAACAGTGAGTTGCCACATTGTGGGCAGCCATGTTTTCTTGGCGTGGAATGAAATAATAAGTATGCAAAATTCACATTGACAAGTAAAGATCTAATGTGTGACAAATTTAAAGCATTTTGTAAACACGTAAAATTGAATTTAAGACTTTTGCAACGCTCTAAGAAAATTTCTTCAACCACCACAATTTGAAAGCCAATGTCTGTTGCAAAACTCTCTTGCTTTTAATGCAACCACCTCTGTATCCTCCACCTAAAATACCCAATTGTTCTCGTAAATTGAATTGCCACCATAAGTCCAGCTTCATTGTACATGTATCACAAACACCAAAGTTAATGCCCTCACTCCGCATTGCACCATCAATGTTTATTTTTAAACCACCTGCTGAGGATGGTAATCTTGTTGTTTCTTCAACAACTTTTTTATCTTTAGTGGACCTCTCAGTAGGATTTGATTCCAGATGAAGTTCTAACCATCCATCAGAGAAAAAAGATGAACGAATCTCCAATTTGACCTATAGATGAATATGCAAGCAAACGTTTCATGCTTATTGGAGTAATAGCAATGATATTTCCCAATATCATGCTAAGAATTGCTAAGATTTCCAAGAAGAAGATGACATTTGTTTGATAAGAAATAAAAAGGAATATCGAAATTTAAGTAGCTGAAACTGAAGTAGCTACTTTCAAAGTAACGAAAAGAAAAGCAATGATTGAAGTGAGAGACTTATAGTCGAAAAGATGATTCATCTCACATAGCTCCTAAGTGATAAAAGAAAGAACTACTCACCTTCTTTCATTTTTGATTACCTTCCTCGTGTATGTATGAGACTGAATTCATTCAATTTCCAAAAAAGATTCTAATACTTAACTTTTTGAGGAATCCTTCATCAGTGGTTCTGTATGCTAATTATTTTCAATCTTATCGATCTTGGTTCTTTAGGAGTAAGTCAAAAAGAATGAGAAATAGAACCATCTGATTTAATTAGTTCTCAATGGCCATGAAATGATCATCGTAGGATGATCCTTTTGTCAACGGATTCATCGCAAAAGTTTACTTATCTGATAGGAGATCCAATTGGTAGAGACGGATCAATATGTTACTTCTAAGGACCTCTACAATGAAAAGAATGAAATAACATTGCTTCGCAATCAATTGGAGAGTGATGAAATAAAATTGGCTATTGCAGAATCTAGCCTTTCCAAGGTGAAAGTTCGTGAGGTAAAACTTATTAAGGAAGCTATGCGGGAGAAGGGTAATAAGGTTCTTGATATTATCAGGAATTTTCACTTTGAGTTGAACATAAACTTCTTGGAGGCTCGTGAAGAGGATGTCAAGGACACCTTAACTCCCGAGGACTCTACGTTGCCTATGAGGCTTTAGATCCTTTGTCCAATCGTGTCGAACCTCCCCAACTTCGGACCCCTAGATTATTCTTCTAAGCAAGGTGATTGCCACTGCCAAGCCTGCTGACGCTCCCACTCTCACTCCTCTTTCACCTTTTGAAAAGATTAAACCATCCGAGGATAATGCTCTCATTAACTAAGATGATCCGACTTTTGGGAATCTTCAGCCTTGGGTTAATTTGGAGAAATAGTTTTCCCTCTTATTGTAATATGAAATATTGTTCGATCTTTTTGTATGGAACCATTTATTACCTTTACTTTGGCTCGCGCTACTTAATTATCTATTGTTTAATTATGCTTTGCAAAAGCGCGTTTGAGGTGATTTCGTATATCGATGGCACTAATTGTCAAGCATGAAATTTATTCAATCATTCATCGTAATAAAATGAAGGGCAAAGGATTACTATCATATCCCTAGCTATGGCCTTTCATTACATTAATGCTTCATGCACAATTACAATATGTCATGACATCAACATTCCCTGATGGATGTGGTCTCACCCTTTGTAATAGATTCTTTTGGGACGAAAATTAGTCCCCATTTTTCATTGACAGTATATACCTTGCCATAAGTCGAAATTTCCTTGTAGGCGAAAAAGACTTCGTTTGATTAAAATTTCACTATCGGCAGAAAGAAGCTCGCGGTTCACTCTTTGTGTCTCCATCAATATTTTCATTACTTCCACCTTGTTTTAGGTCGAATTTAGTTTAAAAGTTTCAATACTCATGCTTTCTCTGGTACTTGTGAAGTTACCCTTTTTCCCAGGTAGTTTTTTCCCCCCACCTTTTACAGCATCAGATGCTTTCCCAAACAGGGTTTCAAGTATGTCCTTCATTTTAGTCATCAGTATAATATTAACCACTATGGTCCTCAGGATTGCTTGATTTTCTTTAACGCAGATCATTCCTTAGAGAGTTTCAAATTTCATATATGGATGATGAATGTATGCTACTACTCTCAATTGTTTTAGGCTCGATCTCCCCAAGATCTCGTTGTAAGCAGATTTACAGTCTATTATAAAAAAATCCATACAACCATGGAATGCGATTGGCTCCTCACCAGCTCAATTGCTTGTTAAGGGAATAAATTCCACATCGGTTAAATATCAAAATATTGATCAACTTAAATAGATCTTGGACCACTCATCTTAACAAGGTTGACCTTATTAAGATGGACCCCAAATTTTAATATGGTATCAGAGTCCAATAAACTCTAACGAGCTATTCGATCCGATTAAGTCTCAAAAATGAGCACACGAATTTCAAGATTGGTTTGCCCAAAAAGAGCCACCATCTTGCAGGGGCATGTTAAGGGGATAAATCTCACATCGGTTAAACACCGAAATATTGACCAACTTAAATAGATTTTTATAAATTGATATTTATTTTTATATTATATCGATATGAGATTTATTCAAAACACTTTTGTGGTATCGGAGCATTCCCTCTAACGAGAATCTCGATCTAAACTTCTACTACTATGGCATCATCAGATGCTCTTCCCCCTCCAATAAGCCCGTTGTCTCTCACCCAACTAGCGGGTCTTTCTCTGATAAAAATAGCTCCCTTATTACCATAAACACTAATCAATTACAGCGCCTTACTTCCTCTAATTATCCATCATGGAGCGCTACCTTTACCAGTCTACTTCAAGGCTACGATCTCATGGGGTACTTAGATGTTACTCTCCCATGCCCATCGAAGCCTAATACATCTACAGATGTTACTGCCCATGCTGCATTTAAACTTTGGTTCCGACAAGATAAGCTTCTCCTTAACGCTATCCTTGCTTCCGTTGCCAAAGCCATCACGCCATTGATTGTTATTACTCAAACTTCGTGGGAAGCGTGGCAGCGCTTGTCCCGTCTCTATGCTAATCGATCTTGCACCCGAGTCATGCAGTTGAAAGAAAGTCTCGCCACGTTGCAGCATGATGATCGGAGTATTTCTAAATACATGCAAGCTGTGAAGGCTATAGTTGATGAACTGAGCCTTATCGACGTTCCTCTTTCAACTGATGATATCACACTTTATGTACTTCATAGCTTGGGGCCAGAATTCCGTGATGTTTTTGCCCCCATTCGCACCAGGGAATCATCCCTATCCTTCGAAGAACTCCATGATATACTAGTCAGTCATGAAGTCTATCTCAAGCACTTCAAGGCCTCCTCTGCATCTCTTGTGGTGACTGCTAATCCTGCTGCACGTCGTGATGGAGTTCGGCCTACCCGTTTCATTGGTCTCCATCACACTCGCTCTTCCAGTCAGATTGACCAGCAGGCCCATCGGTTCAACAAGCCCTGACGTAAGCCTATATGTCAATATTGTGATGATATTGGACACATTTCTAAATATTGTCCAAAACTACAGACCGCTTTGGCTAATTGTGTTGGCCGCTCCAAAGGGAAGTCTACAAAATGGTTGCTAGACTCTGGTGCCTCTCATAACATTACCTCAGAGCTTGATAATTTATCTATCCATTCTGAGTATGATGGCACTGACGCTATGGTAATTGGGGATGGTTCAGGTTTACCCATTACTCATATTGGCTCCCTTATTTTACATTCGCCTACTCATAATTTTAAACTCAATGACACATTATGTGTTTCGGACATTCATAAAAATCTCATCTCTGTGCATCAATTCACCAAAAAAAAATAATGTACTAATTGAGTTTCATCCTAATTATTTTTTGGTGAAGGATCGAACAACGGGGGCAATTTTACTTCGAGGAAGGTGTGAACAAGGCATTTACCCATTACCTACTACACTACCAGACCCGCTCATTCCCATTGTAGCCAATGTTAGTGAGAAAACCTCTAGTGTCATTTGGCATCGTCTTCTAGGGCATCCTCACCATCTTGCGGGGGCATGTTAAGGGAATAAATCAGACATCGATTAAATACTAAAATATTGACCAACTTAAATAGATTTTAGGCCACTCATCTTAACAAGATTGACCTTATTAAGATGGACCCCAAATCTTAACATTGCTAATGTAATCTATCTTCTTAGGATCAAACTGTTGCTAGTATAGTAGTACAACGGGTCGCCACGGGTACCTAGATGATCAAACTGCATATGGTCAAAAGCACTTCTAAACAAGATAATTATAGAACTACCATTATCTACCAACATTCTGTTAAGGTCATTGCTAGCTATTACATCTTGCACTAGCAATCTATCACAGTAGGGATATATTATTCCATGTTCATCAAGATCGTGAAATGTAATTGAAATAAATGTAGTTTTAGGATTATCTCGAATTCGAAAATTTTCCAATGTGTGCTTATTGGCTGTTCGAACATAGTTTCATGCATTCATCGTTTCTCTACCTATATAAGGTCCCCCAATTATAGTATTAATTTCTTTTACCAAACCTTGGGAGTTTAAGACATTGACTAGTGCTCATGTGGGCTCTACATGCCTGGGTTTATCTCCTCGTCCTCGAACTCTAGTTGGATAAGATGATTTCCTACATTCAGGTGCTCCATGCGATCTTCCCTACTACGTTCGTAGTTTTACCATTTTAAGTACCTTGTATCATTCATCCGTATTATAGTCCCTAGTGCGATGGATCCTTCAAAACTCGCCTTTTGATTTCTAGGGATAAGTGTTCCTCCCGTGTAGCCTCTGAGAGGGCTAGAGATATTGCATACACTGTGCCTTGGGCTTATTTAAATGTTAATACTTTGGCAATCCATATTACAACTCATTTTATCTAGTCAAAAGTCAAGAGTTGAATTTTCAAAATCAAAGTTAAATGAAGACTTTAATGAACTAAATTATTTTATTGTGGTTACTTTACAAATTGAAAATATTTTGAGGGTCTAAGATGGATAAATTTTAAAGTTACAAATTTACTTTTCTAGTATTGAAAGATAAGGGTTTAAGGAAGTGCATATGAAATTAGAGGGACTTTCTTTGCAAATTAGGTTAGTGGCCCATTTTAAAACCAATTCAAACCCAATTAACCATTTCATTTTTCACCCAATTGCATACACGCAAGAAGCTGGGAACGGGCTAGAGCAGAAACAGAGAAAAATCGAAAGAAAGAAGGGAAAAAAAAAAAAGAAGAAGAAAGGAAAAAGGAATGAAGAAAAGCTTATTCCATTGTTCAATTTCTTCATTTTTTTAAAAGACGTAAAGAAGTAAATGTTTTGTAGAATAATTTATATTAAATTGTCTAAGGTTCTATATGGTTGGTTTAATTTTCAGATTTAAGGAAAGAGTATGATCTCAAGCCGATATTTTTTATTTGTGAAAGATTTTTTATATCAAGGTAAATTTTAACATTTTTGGTGAACCCTAGATTTTTAATTAGATTATTGAGTAAAGATAATTTGGGAAAATGATAGTCTTCATGAAATACTCACATGAAAGGATATTTTTTTTATGGAACAAGATGTGTATTAAATGGGAGGAATTATGGTTACTAGTTTTCATTATATTGGAAAGTATGATTA
This sequence comes from Olea europaea var. sylvestris, assembly GCF_002742605.1. NCBI lineage: Eukaryota > Viridiplantae > Streptophyta > Magnoliopsida > Lamiales > Oleaceae > Olea > Olea europaea. The sequence continues at coordinate 131,717 of NW_019236011.1, forward strand.
TTTCATGCTTGGGATGAAAGTAATTTTGATAAATTAAAAACTAGTGAAGGAATTAGTGAATAGAATTATCTCCAATTGATTAAAGAAAATTTGAAGAATTCATTCAAGTATCGAGAAATGGAGATTCAAGAGAAAATTTGAAAGTTGAGGAATTAAGTGGTGACTTTGTATTAGTTTAACTACCATATTTTAATTTGAATTATTATACTATTATTTCAGGTAGCGAATTGGAAGTTTGGAAATGCCCATCAGTTTAGCCAAGATTTTTATCCATGGAGCAGTGAGTGGAAAAACTTATTTTTCAGAAATAAGTATTCTTTAAATTTAAAGTTATTTATTTTATAAAGTTGACTTCGTAGCATGATTTTCAGAATAAAATAGATTTTATTATCAATTGTTTTTAAAGTTAGATTCAGTTCAGTTAAATCATTTATCAACATGTTATATTTATATTACATAATTCGACATAGTTAAAGTATTTTTTTAAAACCACCAGAGAGTACCTAGTTGATTTTACCCTAGTCTACACATGTATGAATGTGTTTCCACAGTGTATGATCAGTTATGGTGATTTTACTCGCTTTGCACTATTGTTAATGTGTCTCCATAATGTATGACCAGATTATCGGAGGTCTTTGGGGCCTCCACTCATACACACATAGGTTTTGGGTCGTATACTATGGTGATTAGCCTTTGGGGCAGCTCTGCGTATGCGTGACCAGATTACCAGATTATCGGATTATCATATTTGAATGGCCTTACCTTGTACATCGAGATTACTCTGTACATGAGTTAGGCTATTAATTGGGTGCCTTTTTGGTGTGATTTTCTAGTATTATACAGCCAATCAGATTATAGATTACAGACTACAGAATTTAGTTTATTCAGTTTTAAAAAATAAAACTTTTCAGTGTGATTTTTCAGCATTATACAATTTATTAGATTTTAGAAACAAAATTCAGCTTATGCAATTTACAGAATAAAGATTTGTATGATTCCAATATATTTTAGTTTTGATAGTATTATCAGATTTCAAATTACAGTATTTAGCTTATTCAGTTTAAAAAATAAAAATAAAAATGATTTTAGTTTATAGTATTGTGAAAGGAAATTTTTACTAGATACCAGTTTTCAGAAAGCTATTATAAAGGGGAAAGTATACCTTTACAAAATATCCACTCGCTGAGTTACACACTCATATTTTGTCACCCTTTTTCTTAGCAAATAGTAGCTGCGTCGAGTCACAATGGAGCATGTCGATCTACGAATTGAGTCACACAGTGTCATTTCTTGTGTGTCTCATCTTGTCAGTTAATACATCACTTATTTTTGGGATTGATGCATCTTTTATCAGAAAATGTATTTATATCACAGGTTCATTGCATATTTCTTTATATGTTTTGCAAATGGAGTTGTCTGATTGTAAAGGAATATAAGTTTCTTTCCAATGCACTTATTTTGAATAGTTGGTATTTCGAGGGACTGGAGTACCCTATTTTATATTATATGCATAGATTTGAGAAAATTGATTTTTACTCAGGTGGTTTAGTCCATGTTTTAAAGAAGATTCTGTCAAAATTCTTCTAAAAATATTTTTTTTAGTCGAGCAAGTCAAAGTTGCCTTAGTGGTGGATCCGACATTTAGTTGGTATCTACTATCGGCGCACGAGACGTGTTGAGTCCATTAAGGTAATTCGGGACAGGTCGTGTCAGTCTAGATGCATACGCTAAGGTCTTTCCCTTGAGCTTTCCTGTGTGGTCTTGTTCTATATTCCTTCGATTTTTGATGGAGTCCTCTGTTTGGATCTCGTTCTAGATCAGGCTTAGCTAGTGACGGTGAGAGGTTAGGTTTCTGTTGCAGACATCTCATCAAAAGAGAGTTTCAATTAACGGACCATTCCATAACGGACTCTCCATATCATCCATTTTTTTGGCTAGCTCCTAATTGATATTAATGGTAGCTTACTGTACCATTGCTTAGTAGGTTTATCCAACATTTCAAGGAAACCTTTGGCACTTGAGTATAGAGCTTACATTTTTCAAACTTATTTGTGTTATATATTCGAGCAGATGGTACATCGGATCTCATTTTCTTCAATTTCCTTAAGAATAGCATGTCCTTATCATCATCATCCATGTCGTCTGATCCGACAGGTCGGTGTTCATATTTCTCAAACTGAGGAATTTTATATGAAGTGTTGAACTTTCAGTCGTGTGGGTTTATCTCATCTGCTAGCCTTTCTAGAGTGATTTTATTTACACGTCACTGCTTCCTCTTCTTTTCTAGTACATTGTTGTTGTTTTTCGATGCATGCAGGCTGCTGCTATTTTCACGAAAGAAACAAGCAATAGGCTCCATTTCGTTCTCATCGAACTCACCCTACCAACTCACCTTTGGATTTTCAAATTTTGCGTGCAAGACGCATTTTTCTGCTGTTAATGCCTTTATGCTTTAAACCATCTCTTGGATAGTTTTTGTTGTAGACGTCTTTTCCCATAAGCAACGGCACTAATAGGGAAAATGTCAACTTGCAACTTTGTCAATGTTTCCTCCAGTTGTCACTTCGAATTCACGTCACTATTCACCGGATCATCATCGTGCTCACGGACTTCAATTTCTAGCCCTTTTATCCCTTCTAGATTTACTTCTCTTTGTCCATTTTTGAATATTTCAAAGATTTGTCGATTTCTATAGATAGATTTGAGGTTTCTTTGCTCAGTTTTACACATACAGTGTCAATTTGTTGATGGCAAAATTTCGATTAAAAATTCCTCACCTAGTCAGGATTTTCGCTTCCTATACTCTGATTTTGATGCTTAAATAGGAGCAAAACAATAAATTTCTATTTGGGAGGGAGATATTTGAATGTGCAAGCATTTCCTTTCATAGGCAGGAGTATTTATAGTTATCTTTCAAGGTATTGGGGGCAATTAGGTCATTTCAGAAAATAACAGGTGGCAGACTTTCGCTGGTTGGCTTGTAACTGATTTTATTATACATTTACGTTTTATTTACCATCTTACATGTTGTGTGTTGATTGGCTTGAAAGTCGTGTTTCAAATACATATCCATGTGTGTGCTAGCAACGGTTACTGCTAACTTGGAAGAGGAATGGTTCGTCCCTCTTTTGTGCGAACATTCAGTGTTTTTGCTTTCTTAGTATTCTTTTATACTTCACAAATGAGGATGGGCTCGCAAGATAAATTAGTTGTTCTATTAATGGTGTGGTTTTTTATTCAAGTCAAGAGTGTTTTTTCCCCAATATATTTATTTCTAATAATATATCTACAAATTTTTCAGCAAATGATGTTTTTTATAATCATTATGCAAAAAGTATAATTATATCCTATGTACAAGGTATATTTTATTAGTTTCCTTACCTATATCATCCATGTGGACGATGACAACAAAGATGTCGATTGCGATTGTGGAAAGAGTCAAGTGAAGAGAGTATGGTGTATTTAAGTAACTTGGCAGGACTAACTTTATTTCAATCCACGTCCAAGTCATTAACTTATTAAAATATAGTAATATTTGTTACCCATCATGATTTGGATTGGTTATCAAAGGAAGTTTCTTCAAAATGAAGAGAATTATATATTGTTAAGAGAGAATATTGTTGGGTAAATAATAATTTCCGCCCCATCTTGATTTGGATTGGTCATAGAAATTTTCTTCGAAAGAAAGAGAATTATATATTGTTGGATAAATAATAATTTCTTCAGAAGACTTAGATCCGCTTAAGAAGAATTCATCTTCAATACCAAAAGAGGATTTTTTGAAAATTAATTGGTAAAGGTAAGTTTCCTGGTAATTTTCTCTATGATATGTCTCCTATAACATAGTTGGACTTATATTAATGCAGTAGCCCATTGTACGAACTAGTTCAAGTTTGACATGAATCAATCGTTTGAATACATGTTCAATATTGAGGGGTGTCCTCTATTAAGAAGTATTTAGCATAAATAATTTAGATATACCTACTCGTGGAAATCAAATTCAAATTTATATTAGGTTTCTTTCATCTTATAATCCAACATAAAATGATTGGCATGCAAGAGCTTATTCAAAGCAACAATAATTAGTCTGTACATAATGAAAATTGACTGAGTAAATTATGTGAAGTCATATTGAACCGTAATGACATATTGTTCACATAAACCTACTTTTTTATTTCTATATGTGCATATATTTAATTTTATACTTTTAAATAACTTTCAAATTCACTTGATAGTAAACTCCTAAACATGATTTGAACTGTTATAAAAATTGTTAATAAAATTCACTCAAAATCGGACCTCTCATCAATGTCCAAAATCGATACTTTCAAAAATTTCATAATCAATAGTCCAAAACTCTCGAGCAAACTCTTAGAAAACACATTGTGGGGGCATTAAAATATGAATGTTTAACGTTGATGGGTATGCAACAAAATAGAGGACCAAGGACAAAACTATTCAGGAAACAATGAAATGATGCAAACATATCAAAACAAAATGAAATTATACAAAGTGCATAACACAGTACAAATGCAAATATATGGTAATTATAAAATACAATATAAGGAAAAAAAATAATAAGCTATGTATAATTCTTCACTCCTCTAAAGCTATAGGAACTTCAGCCAAAAAAAAAAGAAAATTATCGATCAACCTCCCTTTTTACCAAGTAATTGAAGCCTCTATTTGGTGGAGATCAAAAATCAAATTTTTAGTAGATTTTGATATTGATGAAATGTGTAGTTAAAAAGTCGTGGATTACATAAAATATATGATTAAAATTAATTATTAACTTTAACTTTGATAAAAATCTAAATTTTTATATCTATTCAAATAGTAATCCATCAGACGACACCCAATCTATGGACGCCAATTTGGCGTTTCGAAGTATTTAATGGTTTTTTTTTTTTAATTATCACTAGTAAATTAAGTCCCTATTTGGTAGAAATTTTAATTTTAATTTTAATCTAAGTCAAAGATGTAATTAATTTTAACCACATATTTTATGAAATTCACAACTTGCAAACTACATATTTTATCAGTTTTTATCAAAATCTATATAAAAAAAAAAATGATTTTAATCATACTAAACAACAGCTAAACCAATTCGCAGTATCTACAGTGAAAGGACACAGCGAATAAAATAGGTCCACCTCTGTCTATCCTAAACAATTGAACAGTGAGTTGCCACATTGTGGGCAGCCATGTTTTCTTGGCGTGGAATGAAATAATAAGTATGCAAAATTCACATTGACAAGTAAAGATCTAATGTGTGACAAATTTAATGCATTTTGTAAACACGTAAAATTGAATTTAATACTTTTGCAACGCTCTAAGAAAATTTCTTCAACCACTCCAATTTGAAAGCCAATGTCTGTTGCAAAACTCTCTTGATTTTAATGCAACCACCTCTGTATCCTCCACCCTAAAATACCCAATTGTTCTCGTAAATTGAATTGCCACCATCACTCCAGCTTCATTGTACATGTATCACAAACACCAAAGTTAATGCCCTCACTCTGCATTGCAACATCAATGTTTATTTTTAAACCACCTGCTGAGGATGGCTATCTTGTTGTTTCTTCAACAATTTTTTTATCTTTAGTGGACCTCTCAGTAGGACTTGATTTCAGATGAAGTTCTAACCATCCATCAGAGAAAAAAGATGAACGAATCTCCAATTTGACCTACAGATGAATATGCAAGCAAACGTTTCATGCTTATTGGAGTAATAGCAATGATATTTCCCACTATCATGCTAAGAATTGCTATGATTTCCAAGAAGAAGATGCCATTTGTTTGATGAGAAATAAAAAGGAATATCGAAATTTAAGTAGCCAAAACTGAAGTAGCTACTTTCAAAGTAATGAAAAGAAAAGCAATGATTGAAGTGAGAGACTTATAGTCGAAAAGATGATTCATCTCACATAGCTCCTAAGTGATAAAAGAAAGAACTACTCACCTTCTTTCATTTTTGATTACCTTCCTCGTATATGTATGAGACTGAATTCATTCAATTTCCAAAAAAGATTCTAATACTTAACTTTTCGAGGAATCCTTCATCAGTGGTTGTGTATGCTAATTATTTTCAACCTTTTCGATCTTGGTTCTTTAGGAGTAAGTCAAAAAGAATGAGAAATAGAACCATCTGATTTAATTAGTTCTCAATGGCCATGAAATGATCATCTTAGGATGATCCTTTTGTCAACGGATTCATCGCAAAAGTTTACTTATCTGATAGGAGATCCAATTGGTAAAGACCGATCAATATGTTACTTCTAAGGACCTCTACAATGAAAAGAATGAAATAATATTGCTTCGCAATCAATTGGAGAGTAATGAAATAAAATTGGCTATTGCAGAATCTAGCCTTTCCAAGGTGAAAGTTCGTGAGGTAAAACTTATTAAGGAAGCTATGCGGGAGAAGGGTAATAAGGTTCTTGATATTATCAGGAATTTTCACTGAGTTGAACATGAACTTCTTGGAGGCCCGTGAAGAGGATGTCAAGGACACCTTAACTACCGAGGACTCTACGTTGCCTATGAGGTTTTAGATACTTCGTCCAATCGTGTCGAACCTCCCCAACTTGGGACCCCTAGATTATTCTTCTGAGCAAGGTGATTGCTACTGCCAAGCCTGCTGACGCTCCCACTCTCACTCCTCTTTCACCTTTTGAAAAGATTAAACCATCCGAGGATAATGCTCTCATTAACTAAGATGATCCGACTTTTGGGAATCTTCAGCCTTGGGTTAATTTGGAGAAATAGTTTTCCCTCTTATTGTAATATGAAATATTGTTCGGTCTTTTTGTATGGAACCATTTATTACATTTACTTTGGCTCGCGCTACTTAATTATCTATTGTTTAATTATGCTTTGCAAAAGCGCGTTTGAGGTGATTTCTTATATCGACGGCACTAATTGTCAAACATGAAATTTATTCAATCATTCATCGTAATAAAATGAAAGGCAAAGGATTACTATCATATCCCTGGCTATGGCCTTTCATTACATTAGTGCTTCATGCACAATTACAATATGTCATGACATCAACATTCCATGATGGATGTGGTCTCACCCTTAGTAATAGATTCTTTTGGGACGAAAATTAGTCCCCATTTTTCATTGACAGTATATACCTTGCCATAAGTCGGAATTTCCTTGTAGGCGAAAAAGACTTCGTTTGATTAAAATTTCACTATTGGCAGAAAGAAGCTCGCCGTTCACTCTTTGTGTCTCCATCAATATTTTCATTACTTCCACCTTGTTTTAGGTCAAGTTTAGTTTAAAAGTTTCAATACTCATGCTTTCTCTAGTACTTGTGAAGTTACCCTTATTCCCAGGTAGTTTTTTCCACCCACCTTTTATAGCATCAGATGTTTTCCTAAACAGGGTTTCAAGTATGTCCTTCATTTTAGTCATCAGTATAATATTAACCACTATGGTCCTCAGGATTGCTTGATTTTCTTTAACGCAGATCATTCCTTAGAGACTTTCAAATTTCATACATGGATGATGAATGTATGCTACTACTTTCAATTGTTTTAGGCTCGGTCTCCCCAAGATCTCGTTGTAAGCAGATTTACAGTCTATTATAAAAAAATCCATACAACCATGGAATGCGATTAGCTCCTCACCAGCTCAATTGCTTGTTAAGGGAATAAATTCCACATCGGTTAAATATCGAAATATTCACCAACTTAAATAGATCTTGGATCACTCATCTTAACAAAGTTGACCTTATTAAAATGAACTCCAAATCTTAACATGGTATCAGAGCCCAGTAAATTCTGACGAGCTATTCGATCCGATTAAGTCTCAAAAATAAGCACACGAATTTCAAGATTTGTTTGATCAAAAAGAGCCACCATCTTGTGAGGGCATGTTAAGGGAATAAATTTCACATCGGTTAAATATCGAAATATTGACCAACTTAAATAGATCTTTATAAATTGATATTTATTTCGATATTATACCGATATGAGATTTATTCAAAACACTTTTGTGGTATCAGAGCATCCCTCTAACGAGAATCTCGATCCGAACTGCTGCTACTATGGCATCATCAGATGCTCTTCCCCCTCCAATCAGCCCGTTCTCTCACCCAACTAGCAGGTCTTTTAAAAATAGCTCCCTTATTACCATAAACACTAATCAATTACAACGCCTTACTTCCTCTAATTATCCATCATGGAGCGCTACCTTTACCAGTCTACTTCATGGCTACGATCTCATGGAGTACTTAGATGGTACTCTTCCATGCCCATCGAAGCCTAATACATCTACAGATGTTACTGCCCATGCTACATTTAAACTTTGGTTCCGACAAGATAAGCTTCTCCTTAACACTATCCTTGCTTCCGTTGCTAAAGCCATCATGCCATTGATTGTTACTGCTCAAACTTCGCGGGAAGCGTGGCAGCGCTTGTCCCGTCTCTATGCTAATCGATCTTGCACCCGAGTCATGCAGTTGAAAGAAAGTCTCACCACGTTGCAGCATGATGATCGGAGTATTTCTGAATACATGCAAGCTGTGAAGGCTATAGTTGATGAACTGAGCCTTATCAACGTTCCTCTTTCAACTGATGATATCACACTTTATGTACTTCACGGCTTGGGGCCAGAATTCCGTGATGTTGTTGCCCTCATTCGCACCAGGGAATCATCCCTATCCTTTGAAGAACTCCATGATATACTAGTCAACCATGAAGTCTATCTTAAGTGCCTCAAGGCCTCCTCTGCATCTCTTGGGGTGAATGTTAATCCTGCTGCACGTCGTGATGGAGTTCGGCCTACCCGTCTCATTGGTCTCCATCACACTCGCTCTTCCAGTCAGATTGACCAGTAGACCCATCGGTTCAACAAGCCCTGACGTAAGCCCATATGTTAATATTGTGATGATATTGGACACATTGCTAAATATTGTCCAAAACTACAGACCGCTTTGGCTAATTGTGTTGGCCGCTCCAAAGGGAAGTCTACAAAATGGTTGCTAGACTCTAGTGCCTCTCATAGCATTACCTCGGAGCTTGATAATTTATCTATCCATTCTGAGTATGATGGCACTGACGCTATGGTAATTAGTGATGGTTCAGGTTTACCCGTTACTCATATTGGCTCCCTTATTTTTCATTCGCCTACTCATAATTTTAAACTCAATGACACATTATGTGTTCTGGACATTCATAAAGATCTCATCTCTGTGCATCAATTCACCAAAAAAATAATGTACTAATTGAGTTTCATCCTAATTATTTTTTGGTGAAGGATCGAACAACGGGGGTGATTCTACTTCGAGGAAGGTGTGAACAAGGCATTTACCCATTACCTACTACACTACCAGACCCGCTCATTCCCATTGTAGCCAATGTTAGTGAGAAAACCTCTAGTGTCATTTGGCATCGTCGTCTGGGGCATCCTCACCATCTTGCGGGGGCATGTTAAGGGAATAAATCCCACATCGATTAAATACTGAAATATTAATCAATTTAAATAGATCTTAGGCTACTCATCTTAACAAGATTGACCTTATTAAGATGGACCACAAATCTTAACATTGCTAATGTAATCTATCTTCTTAGGATCAAACTATTGCTAGTATAGTAGTACAACGGGTCGCCACGGGTACCCAGATGATCAAACTGCATATGGTCAAAAGCACTTCTAAACAAGATAATTATAGAACTACCATTATCTACCAACATTCTGTTAAGGTCATAGCTAGCTATTACAGCTTGCACTAGCAATCTATCACAGTAGGGATAAATTATTCCATGTTCATCAAGATCATGAAATGTAATTGAAATAAATGTAGTTTTAGGATTATCTCGAATTCGAAAATTTTCCAATGTGTGCTTATTGACTGTTCAAACATAGTTTCATGCATTCATCGTTTCTCTACCTATATAAGGGCCCCCAATTATAGTATTAATTTCTTTTACCAAAGCTTGGGAGTTTAAGACATTGACTAGTGCTCATGTGGGCTCTACATGCCTGGGTTTATCTCCTCGACCTCGACCTCGAACTCTAGTTGGATAAGATGATTTCCTACTTTTAGGTGCTTCGTGCGATCTTCCCTACTACGTTCGTAGATTTACCATTTTAAGTACCTTGTATCATTCATCCGTATTATAGTCCCTAGTGCGATGGATCCTTCAAAACTCGTCTTTTGATTTCTAGGGATAAGTGTTCCTCCCGTGTAGCCTCTGAGAGGGCTAGAGATATTGCATACACTGTGCCTTGGGCTTATTTAAATGTTAATACTTTGCCAATCCATATTACAACCAATTTTATCTAGTCAAAAGTTAAGAGTTGAATTTTCAAAATCAAAGTTAAATGAGGACTTTAATGAACTAAATTATTTTATTAGGGTTACTTTACAAATTGAAAATATTTTGAGGGTCTAAGATGGATAAATTTTAAAGTTACAAATTTACTTTTCTAGTATTGAAAGATAAGGGTTTAAGGAAGTGCATATGAAATTAGAGGGACTTTCTTTGCAAATTAGGTTAGTGGCCCATTTTAAAACCAATTCAAACCCAATTACCCATTTCATTTTTCACCCAATTACATACACACAAGAAGCTGGGAACGGGCTAGAGCAGAAACAGAGAAAAATCAACAAAACGAAGGGAAAAAAAAAAGAAGAAAGAAAAGGAAGAAAGGAAAAAGGAATGAAGAAAAGCTTATTCCATTGTTCCATTTCTTCATTTTTTTTTAAAAGACATAAAGAAGTAAATGTTTTGTAGAATAATTTATATTAAATTGTCTAAGGTTCTATATAGTTGGTTTAATTTTCAGATTTAAGGAAAGAGTATGATCTCAAGCCGATATTTTTTATTTGTGAAAGATTTTTTATATCAAGGTAAATTATAACATTTTTGGTGAACCCTAGGTTTTTTAATTAGATTATTGAGTAAAGATAATTTGGGAAAATGATAGTCTTCATGAAATACTCACATGAAAGGATATTTTTTTTATGGAACAAGATGTGTATTAAATGGGAGAAATTATGGTTACTAGTTTTCATTAGATTGGAAAGTATGATTATTTCATGCTTGGGATGAAAGTAATTTTGATAAATTAAAAACTAGTGAAGGAATTAGTGAATAGAATTATCTCCAATTGATTAAAGAAAATTTGAAGAATTCATTCAAGTATCGAGAAATGGAGATTCAAGAGAAAATTTGAAAGTTGAGGAATTAAGTGGTGACTTTATATTAGTTTAACTGCCATATTTTAATTTTAATTATTATATTATTATTTCAAGTAGTGAAGTGGAAGCTTGGAAATGCCCGTCAGTTTAGCCAAGATTTTTATCCATAGAGCAGTGAGTGGAAAAACTTATTTTTCAGAAATAATTATTCTTTAAATTTAAAGTTATTTATTTTATAAAGTTGACTTCGTAGCATGATTTTCAGAATAAAATAGATTTTATTATCAATTATTTTTAAAGTTAGATTCAATTCAGTTGAATCATTTATCAACATGTTATATTTGTATTACATAATTCAACATAGTTAAAGTATTTTTTAAAACCACCAGAGAGTACCTAGTTGATTTTACCATAGTCTACACTTGTATGAATGTGTTTCCACAGTGTATGACCAGTTATGGTGATTTTACCCGCTTTGCACTATTATGAATGTGTCTCCATAATGTATGACCAAATTATCAGAGGTTTTTGGGACTCACTCTCGTACACACACAGGCTTTGGGTCGTATACTATGGTGATTACCCTTTGGGGCAACTCTGCGTAAGCGTGACCAAATTATCAGATTACCAGATTATCGGATTATCAGATTTGAATGGCATTGCCTTGTACATCGAGATTACTCTGTACATGAGTAAAGCTATTAATTGGGTGCCTTTTTGGTGTGATTTTCTAGTATTATACAGCCAATCAGATTATAGATTACAGACTACAGAATTTAGTTTATTCAGTTTAAAAAAATAAAGCTTTTCAGTATGATTTTTCAACATTATACAATTTATTAGATTTTAGAAACAGAATTCAGCTTATGCAGTTTACAGAATAAAGATTTGTATGATTGCAATATATTTTTGTTTTGATAGTATTATCAGATTTCAAATTACAGTATTTAACTTATTCAGTTTAAAAAATAAAAATAAAAAAGATTTTAGTTTATAGTATTGTGAAAGGAAATTTTTACTAGATACCAGTTTTCAGAAAGTTATTATAAAGGGAAAAGTATACCTTTACAAAATATTCACTCGCTGAGTTACACACTCATATTTTGTCACCCTTTTTCTTAGCAAATAGTAGCTGCGTCCAGTCACAATGGAGCCTGTCGATCTACAAGTTGAGCCACACAGTGTCATTTCTTGTGTGTCCATCTTGTCAGTTAATACATCATTTATTTTTGCGATTGATGCATCTTTTATCATAAAATGTATTTATATCACGGGTTCATTGCATATTTCGTTATATGTTTTACAAATGGTGTTGTCTGATTGTAAAGGAATATAAATTTCTTTCCAATGCACTTATTTTGAATAGTTGGTATTTCGAGGGGTTGGTGTACCCTATTTTATATTATATGCATAGATTTGAGAAAATTGATTTTTACTCAGGTGGTTTAGTCCATATTTTAAAGAAGATTCTGTCAAAATTCTTCTAAAAATATTTTTTTAGTCAAGCAAGTCAAAGTTGCCTTAGTAGTGGGTCTGACATTTAGTTGGTATCTACCATCGGCGCACGAGACGTGTTGAGTCCATTAAGGTAATTCGGGACAGGTCGTGTCAGTCTAGATACATACGCTAAGGTCTTTCCCTTGAGCTTTCCTGTGTGGTCTTGTTCTATATTCTTTCGATTTTTGATGGAGTCCTCTGTTTGGATCTCGTTCTAGATCAGGCTTAGCTAGTGACGATGAGAGTTTAGGTTTCTGTTGCAGACATCTCATCAAAAGAGAGTTTCAATTAACGGACCATTCCATAACGGACTCTCCATTCTCTTGCTGCACATCATCCATTTTTTTGGCTAGCTCCTAATTGATATTAATGGCAGCTTACTGTACCATTGCTTAGCAGGTTTATCCAACATTTCAAGGAAACCTTTGGCACTTTAGTATAGAGCTTACATTTTTCAAACTTATTTGTGTTATATATTCGAGCAGATGGTACATCGGATCTCATTTTCTTCAATTTCCTTAAGAATAGCATGTCCTTATCATCATCATCCATGTCGTCTGATCCGACAGGTCGGTGTTCATATTTCTCAAACTGAGGAATTTTATATGAAGTGTTGATAAGGTTGTCCACGCTCCGACCTCCACGGTAATAGCCTGGTTGAACTTTGAGTCGTGTGGGTTTATCTCATCTGCTAGCCTTTCTAGAGTGATTTTATTTACACGTCACTGCTTCCTCTTCTTTTCTAGTACATTGTCGTTGTTTTTCGATGCATGCAGGCTGCTGCTATTTTCACGAAAGAAACAAGCAATAGGCTCCATTTCGTTCTCATCGAACTCACCCTACCAACTCACCTTTGGATTTTCAAATTTTGCGTGCAAGACGCATTTTTCTGCTGTTAATGCCTTTATGCTTTAAACCATCTCCTGGATAGTTTTTGTTGTAGACGTCTTTTCCCATAAGCAACGGCACTAAATAGGGAAAATGTCAACTTGCAACTTTGTCAATGTTTCCTCCAGTTGTCACTTCGAATTCACGTCACTATTCACCGGATCATTATCGTGCTCACGGACTTCAATTTCCAGCCCTTTTACCCCTTCTAGATTTACTTCTCTTTGGCCATTTTTGAATATTTCAAAGATTTGTCGATTTCTATAGATAGATTTGAGGTTTCTTTGCTCATTTTTTCATATACATTGTCAATTTGTTGATGGCAAAATTTCGATTAAAAATTCCTCACCTAGTCAGGATTTTCGCTTCCTATACTCTCTGATTTTGATGCTTAAATAGGAGCAAAACAATAAATTTCTATCTGGGAGGGAGATATTTGAATGTGCAAGCATTTCCTTTCATAGGCAGGAGTATTTATAGTTATCTTTCAAGGTATTGGGGGCAATTAGGTCATTTCAGAAAATAACAGGTGGCAGACTTTCGCTGGTTGGCTTGTAACTGATTTTATTATACATTTACGTTTTATTTACCATCTTACATGTTGTGTGTTGATTGGCTTGAAAGTCGTGTTTCAAATACATATCCATGTGTGTGCTAGCAACGGTTACTGCTAACTTGGAAGAGGAATGGTTCGTCCCTCTTTTGTGCGAACATTCAGTGTTTTTGCTTTCTTAGTATTCTTTTATACTTCACAAATGAGGATGGGCTCGCAAGATAAATTAGTTGTTCTATTAATGGTGTGGTTTTTTATTCAAGTCAAGAGTGTTTTTTCCCCAATATATTTATTTCTAATAATATATCTACAAATTTTTCAGCAAATGATGTTTTTTATAATCATTATGCAAAAAGTATAATTATATCCTATGTACAAGGTATATTTTATTAGTTTCCTTACCTATATCATCCATGTGGACGATGACAACAAAGATGTCGGTTGCGATTGTGGAAAGAGTCAAGTGAAGAGAGTATGGTGTATTTAAGTAACTTGGCAGAGACTAACTTTATTTCAATCCACGTCCAAGTCATTAACTTATTAAAATATAGTAATATTTGTTACCCATCATGATTTGGATTGGTTATCAAAGGAAGTTTCTTCGAAATGAAGAGAATTATATATTGTTAAGAGAGAATATTGTTGGGTAAATAATAATTTCCGCCCCATCTTGATTTGGATTGGTCATAGAAATTTTCTTCGAAAGAAAGAGAATTATATATTGTTGGATAAATAATAATTTCTTCAGAAGACTTAGATCCGCTTAAGAAGAATTCATCTTCAATACCAAAAGAGGACAAAAAGGCTACGAAGAGTAGAACATGTAACGCGTTCATGGCTTAAACAACTCGAAGTCTGAAAGAGTATATTACATCGAAAGAATCGAAACTATTAGTGTTGTGTGAAGTTGATTTCTAAGCTTTTAACTTTACCTAAACACCCAAAATGCTTGAGAACCGACAGCTGCCCAGTACTGAGAATGATAGAATCAATGAGGTTGTCGGCAAGATAATAAAATACTGACTAAATATAATTTAAGAGACAAATAGTGATAATGAAACTTGTATAATTTTCTATAATCACAATACTATACTAATAAAATAATATCTTAAGAATTTGAAAAAATATCATGATATGGAGAGAGTATGATAATACTTTCGTATCTTAGCACTAACATAGGTAATTTTATTTTATTTTATTTTTTTATCTTGATGCCTATCTACATACTCACGATCCACAGATAGACAACTAGAGAGTCTTTAATCATCCACAATTCATTTAAAGATAATGGGATCTTGTTTTCTCACTCACTGATGAAGGACACATCACGACAATCCTAACATACCACTAGATACAAGAGGAGATTGCCATATTAGTTATCGTATTCATGTCGAGAGTTTTCAAGGGTACCAAGCAGCATTCCTTTCAAGCAAATGCCCTATGATGTCTCTGAAGGCATGCTTTTTTCATTCGGCGTATTAGCGGAGATTTCTTGAAAATTTCATAGTGAACGTACAACAAACTTGAGAAGTTAGACCAAACTGCCATATAAGTAAAAGTTGAATTCCAACTTGTGACAACACCGACCAATAGTAGGACCTCCATTGCATGTTTTCCAAAAATAAAAAATAAAAAAAGTGAAGAAAAAATTGTATTTTTTATATAAACGAGACAGATTTGGACATTCCTCAATCACCTTGTGGTGTATCAACCAATATGAAGGAAACTTGCATTCTGCTCCTCCTCTTATGGCTTCCATTGAGTTTGGCCATATCAAATCAGACCCTCAACAACAGCATAATGACCATGCCTGGCTGCCCAGCCAAGTGCGGAAACTTAACTGTTCCATACCCGTTTGGCATCGGTTTAGGTTCAGGGTGTTCCATTGGATCTTTCTTTGACATCAACTGTAACACGTCTTTCACTCCTCCAAAAGCCTTCATCGGTACAGGTAATTTAGAGGTTATTAACATATCAGACACCAAAGTCCGGGTGAAAAACTGGGTAGCTTCCAGATGCTATGATGCGTTTGGTGCTGTAACCCTCGAAAACCCAGTTTCGTTGAGTCTACGAGCCACGCCTTACAGCTTGTCAAATGAAAATGTGTTAACAGTTGTGGGGTGTGATGACATGTCCTTAGGAATCCTTCAAAGCTACAGAGGTGGATGTATTACAATGTGCTCAGACAGGAGTGAATTGAGTGACAAACATTGTTTGGGAATTGGCTGTTGTCAGACCTCCATTCCCAAGGGTCTAAAGGTCTTTGTTACTTCCCTGGAAACCTATGAAAATCACACAAAGGTCTGGTCTTTTAACCCATGTGGCTATGCCTTTCTTGGAGAGAAGAATAGCTACGTATTTCGCCTTTCTGATCTCTCCAATCCACATATCGAAGAGAGAATTTTAGAAACTGTGCCATTGGTGTTGGACTGGGTGATCGACAATAGAAATTGTATTGAAGCTCAAAAGTTCAATAATTTTACTTGTCAAGAAAACAGTATTTGTATCGATCCTGATTCTGGTTTTGGAGGATACCGCTGCAGTTGCTCTAGTGGATATGTGGGAAATCCATATCTCAAACCAGGCTGCCAAGGTTGGTTAGAATACTTCATGGATAAACCAAAATGACTTGTAACCCCAATATAGACATGCATCTGACTTTTCTTTGTTTTTTCAGATATCAATGAATGCGACAGTAATCCCTGCGTTGTAAACGGGATTTGCAGTAATACTCCTGGTGGTTACCACTGTTTTTGCCGGAAAGGTTACGTTGGTGATGGCAAAAAATCTGGTGTTGGTTGCATTCTCTTGCATTCTAATATACCTCCCCAGCATTCAACTAAACTACTAGTGTTTCCAGGTTATAAACACTCATCACCCTTGCGAATTTCTTCATCTCATTTCCTTGCATCCTGTGTTTAATCCGTTCAGTCAAAATTAGAAGTCTTTGCTCCTACTAGGATAAATGGCACAGGAGAAGCGGTGTGAATACTCCCCAAAAAAATTTAAAAAAAAATTATAAAAAAATAGGGCTCCAGGATTTTCCGTTTCTGAAACCATAATATCCGTTGCTATTACTATTTACCAACAGAATATTAGCGATCACAAATTCATTGTTAATTTGGAGGTTGCTGATAGT
>NW_019236012.1:0-2161 GCF_002742605.1 Olea europaea var. sylvestris
CATGTCAATCAAACACACCCTTATATTCTTCAAATGTTCGTTTTATTTAAATGTATTTTGCATTTCATAATGATATCAGGCATTTGAAGCACCATTCTTTCATCATCTTCCAAAAGCTAATTTAAAAATTATGGCTTCTAAAATTGGTAATGGTGGTGCTACAACTCATCTATTTCCTCTTACCACCAAAACAGCGAAACCTGTTGTAAGAAAGATGTAGACATAATTTGTTTCAAAGGTTCTTTATTTTCTTCAGAGTTAGAATCATATTTTATTTTATATGTTTGATCATTTGTAGATTTCATTTTATTTAATTTAATGATTTTGAAAGAATTGACTATGAAAGTTTAATTGATATTGATATTGAACAATTGTCTACCATTGAGGAAATCTGTTATCCCCTTTTGTTTGAAAACTTGCAGATCATCTTGGTTGTACATAGTTCAAGTACCTTTCTGAATTGTTGTCGTGATGTTGATGAAATAACTTGGCAAACTTAGACGGTCTTCATATGACGTGCAAGTTAAGAATTAGACGGAAGGAAGGCGGTTTCACATTACAGCGTGAAACAGAAAGAGTGAGTCCTATACCTGTTGTTGCCATCGTCGGTTAGCAAGACCATATGCCTCTCCGTTGCAAGCTTTATTATCTATTTGAATTTATTTTAATGATCAAAATACTGATTTGTAGGCTTAATTTTAGCTATTTTTTTTTCATTGGGAAATTTTTCATAGCGAACAGAAGAGCGTACACCCAGAGCTATGGCAAGTTTTCGGCCGCTGGGACCCACGTCGTTCACTTCCCTCAAGGCCATAGTGAACATGTTTTTTTTCTATTGAATCTGACGGTTGGTAATGTGAGTTGGTGTGGTGGCATGTACTTTACCTTGACCTTGTGTGTCAGTTTTTGCTGACTTTGTAATTCACATTCATGGATTCCATTGTTGACATCATTGTCTTTGTATGTATAATATGGATATTTCTATGGGAGTGCATCATCTTTGCTATCGTACGCTGTTAATTGGATTGTGTGTGGTGGCATAACTTGCCATTTTGAGAGAAGTTGAACTAATACCAAAGTGGCTCCAAATGTTCAAATATCCTTTTGATTAAGAATGTTAAATGCATGATGTATGTTATTCTAGTAAAATGTCAATTGATCAAGTTAATTTCTTTGAAAGTGATGAATATATTTGCTAATGAACTAGGTATCAATGGATATTTCTCATATGAAAATTAAGATAGCCCTTCCACTGTCGTTAAAGTAGCTTGAGTGGTGAACAAATATTTTTGGTAAGTGTTTGCTTAAAATTGAATAAATATTTTCAAATATATTTCAATACATGTGCTTTTCCTATCTCTCATATTTTTCAAGTTGTATTGTTTAAATCATCTATTGACTTGGCCTAGAATCTTTCTATCATTTACGATGCTTTTGTTTTATGCAAGTTTTCAGTAGAAATATTGATGCTATCGATGGTTGTGCTATGGGGAGAGGTTTTCACATATCAAGAAATATAAGTTGACAAGGTGGGCCATATCTATCATGATATTAACTATTTTGTTGTGCATTTCAATCAAATGCATGCCCGTGTGTAGGTCGAGTTTAACAACGTTGCACAACATCTGATTGATGCTGTAGATCCAACTGCTTAGAAGAAAACTGCCCTAAGTCGATTGGTCAACATGGGTTTTCTGTGATTTATGATTATTTTTATTTTCTCATTTTCTTGACTTATCTATGAATGTACATTTTGGTCAAATTTTCTTCCTTCCGTAATTTCATACGTTCTTTGTATGCTTTTAGATTGGTGTAGTAATCCAGATATCTTTGATTTGTCACAACCAAGTATGTGTTGTTGGAT
The DNA here is from genome assembly GCF_002742605.1 of Olea europaea var. sylvestris. Classification (NCBI taxonomy): domain Eukaryota; kingdom Viridiplantae; phylum Streptophyta; class Magnoliopsida; order Lamiales; family Oleaceae; genus Olea; species Olea europaea. The sequence continues at coordinate 1,865 of NW_019236012.1, forward strand.
TTTTGTTTCAAGGAAAGCTCATCATGTTATTTTATGTAATTTTGAGTTGAGATGCATTTTTTCCTTAGATTTTTTCCTTCTTTTAGCCCCTTATATGTTTTCGTAAAATATTAGTTTACGATGGAACATGAATAGACCTCTATGTGGGTATTAAGTTTCGTTGGCTCTCTATACCATGGTTCTTACACTCAATCTATATGCAAAGAAATTTTCTCCATTTTAGTATTCTTGTAAATTTGAAGATTTAATTATCTTTTGTTTTTGTATAGAGACTCTGCATTTTATGTTTCTATTAAA
>NW_019236013.1:0-2161 GCF_002742605.1 Olea europaea var. sylvestris
GACAAAAGAGCTATGCAGATACGAGGAAGAATTTAGAATTCCAAGTTAGGGATAAAGTGTTTCTGAAAGTAGCACCGATGAAAGGTGTACTTAGATTTGGAAAGAAAGGCAGCTACGACCCCGGTATATCGGACCTTTCGAGATACTTGATAGAGTCGGAAATGTGGCTTACCGACTAGCTTTGCCACCTGAATTATCGGCAGTGCACAATGTGTTCCATATATCGATGATAAAGAAGTATGTACATGATCCTAATCATGTAGTGAGTTATCAAACCTTGGAGGTACAGAAAGATTTGTCGTACGAGGAACTACCGATCAAGATATTGGATCGAAAAGTGCATAAACTAAGGAATAAAGAGATTCAGCTGGTTAAGATACAGTGGAATCATCACGGCATAGAAGAAGCCACTTGGGAAAAAGAAGGAGAAGCCAAAGACAAGTATCCAACACTATTCGCCCAATTAGAAGGTAAATTTTGAGGACGAAATTTTAATTAAAGTGTAGGGGATGTAGAACCCCAAATAATTCTAGACACCTTAGTGGCACTAAGACATGAATATTGGATGACTAAAGTATACTTCAAATTTTTAGTCTCATTTGAGACCCATTTTTGACATAGGAAGCATTTGATTTGGGAAATGATATCTAAATAAAAGTTGTATCTCTTTGAGTTTTCTTTCCAACACACTTTGAATTACCTCAATCGGATATCGGGAGAAGAAGTTATGATAGAAATACTGAAAGCTGTGCAGTGTCAACCGGACTATAACCGGTCGACCTAAACTGTCTTGAATGAAAATTCTCGTTTTTCTTTAGAATTTAAATATTTATTTTCATCAATTATTTTCTCAAAGGGCTACCCACGTTTTTGGCAATAAAAACCCCACTAAATTGAAGCATTTAACCTCAAACTTAAATGGCACCCATGTTTTCCCTCTTAAATGAAATTTGACCCTTCATTTGCTTTAAGATATGGGATATTTACCAATAAATAGAGACCTCATTTCACTCATTTTTTCTCACACCAAAAGCAAGAGCTTTTACATACTAAAGAAAGAGTTTCCAAGAGAGAAAAAGAGAGGGAGGAAAACTATTTTTCCTAGAAGTTTAAGAAGTGTTTTCAAGCATCAATTCTCAAAGGTTTTCAAACATCCAAGGAGTGCATTTCTTTCAACGTTCAAGTTTCATCGAAGTTTTCAATCCAAGTTTTCAAAGTTTCAAAAGCATCAATCAAGGTAGGTAGAGGTGCAATGTGTTTAATCGTGTTAAGGTATAAGTTTTGATTCATGTTAATGTTTGTATGTCAAATGGTACTCTGGTACGGCATATCCCTCTATGTTAATGATTGTATGTCAAATGGTACTCCGGTACAGCTTACCCCTCTATGTTGAAGAAATGTTCGTATGTCAAATGGTGCTCTCGGATACGGCATACCCCTTCATGTTAAATGGTGCCTCCGGGTACGACATGTATGAAAAGTTATAAAGTTAATGTTTTGAAATGTATAGCTTGATCACGAATGCACCTATGACACCTATTGAGCTTTTCAACTCACAGGTTTAATCCCATCTCTAAAGATTGAAGGAATTCTACCTCGGGCATGGATGGAGGAGAAGATGGGGAGTGATGCAACGAGCCCATGGAAATCCAGTGAATAAGTGATTTGGATTTATTTTTATAAAATGTTTTCCAATGTTATTTCTTTAAAGTTTTGAATAATGCAGAATGCGAGAACAAGTTATGTTTTCTTCAAATAAATTACATTTTGTTGTTTTGAAAAATGATTCAGTGTTTTTGTTTAAAGTATTTGAAGTATTGTTATTTAAATTACTATCCGAAGATGTAAGCTTTCGCTAAAACATATACACTTGTTACTAAACCTCCAGTTAAGCTAAGTAAAGTAAGTAGTGCTTCGGTCCACTAGGGGTCGGGCCGTTACAGTCCACCATGGTGTACATGTAGCAAGGTTCTTACCTTTTAAACTTTGTTATTTGTACACTGATTTTAGACAAGTTCTTTGACACTCGCATTGTTGTCAAGTGTCAATTGGATGGGAAAACTGTTTGAAATTTAAACTGCTAAACTGGGTAATGTCACGTGGCAAAGTGTAAATTAAAGTGTACACTGTAGCGTACATGTAGCAAAGTTCTTACTAATTA
>NW_019236014.1:0-2161 GCF_002742605.1 Olea europaea var. sylvestris
AATTGAGCGTAACTTTCGCACACGGTGTCCGTTTTGGGCCCATAAGAACCTTTCAGAAATGTAGCGGCCATTTTGGATTGAACAAACCACTTCGTCGTGACGTACGAGGCATTTTGGCGATTTTTCGAAAGAATGAGCACTTGCATATTTAGAACGCTTGGAGAGTCGGCGGACGAAGAATTGAGCGTAACTTTTGCACACGGTGTCCATTTTGGGCCCATAAGAACTTTTTGGAAATGTAGCGGCCATTTTGGATTGAACTCACCACTTCGTTGTGACGTACGAGGCATTTTGGCGATTTTTCGAAAGAATGAGGTCTTGCATATTTTGAACGCTTGGAGAGTCAGCGGACGAAGAATTGAGCGTAACTTTTGCACACGGTGTCCATTTTGGGCCCATAAGAACTTTTTGGAAATGTAGCGACCATTTTGGATTGAACTCACCACTTCGTCGTGACGTATGAGGGATTTTGGCCATTTTTCGAAAGAATGGGCACTTGCATATTTGGAACGCTTGGATTGTCGGCGTACGAAGAATTGAGCGTAACTTTTGCACACGGTGTCCGTTTTGGGCCCCTAAGTACTTTTTGGAAACGTAGCGACCGTTTTGGATTGACCTCAGCACTTCATCGTGACGTACGTGGGATTTTTGCAATTTTTCGAAACTTGCATATTTAGAACGCTTGGAGAGTCGGCGGACGAAGAATTGAGCGTAACTTTTGCACACGGTGTCCGTTTTCGGCCCATAAGTACTTTTTGGAAGTGTAGCGACCGTTTTGGATTGACCTCACCACTTCGTCGTGACGTACGAGGGATTTTGGCCATTTTTCGAAAGAATGAGCACTTGCATATTTAGAACGCTTGGAGAGTCGACGGACGAAGAATTGAGCGTAACTTTTGCACACGGTGTCCGTTTTCGGCCCATAAGTACTTTTTGGAAGTGTAGCGACCGTTTTGGATTGACCTCACCACTTCGTCGTGACGTACGAGGGATTTTGGCCATTTTTCGAAAGAATGAGCACTTGCATATTTAGAACGCTTGGAGAGTCGACGGACGAAGAATTGAGCGTAACTTTTGCACACGGTGTCCGTTTTCGGCCCATAAGTACTTTTTGGAAGTGTAGCGACCGTTTTGGATTGACCTCACCACTTCGTCGTGACGTACGAGGGATTTTGGCCATTTTTCGAAAGAATGAGCACTTGCATATTTAGAACGCTTGGAGAGTCGACGGACGAAGAATTGAGCGTAACTTTTGCACACGGTGTCCGTTTTCGGCCCATAAGTACTTTTTGGAAGTGTAGCGACCGTTTTGGATTGAACTCACCACTTCGTCGTGACGTACGAGTGATTTTGGCCATTTTTCGATGGAATGAGCAATTGCATATTTAGAACACTTGGAGAGTCGGCGGAGGAAGAATTGAGCGTAACTTTCGCACACGATGTCCGTTTTGGGCCCATAAGAACCTTTCAGAAATGTAGCGGCCATTTTGGATTGAACTCACCACTTCGTCGTGACGTACGAGGCATTTTGGCGATTTTTTGAAAGAATGAGCACTTGCATATTTAGAACGCTTGGAGAGTCGGCGGACGAAGAATTGAGCGTAACTTTTGCACACGGTGTCCGTTTTGGGCCCATAAGAACCTTTCGGAAATGTAGCGGCCATTTTGGATTGAACTCACCACTTCGTCGTGACGTACGAGGCATTTTGGCGATTTTTCGAAAGAATGAGATCTTGCATATTTTGAACGCTTGGAGAGTCAGCGGACGAAGAATTGAGCGTAACTTTTGCACACGGTGTCCATTTTGGGCCCATAAGAACTTTTTGGAAATGTAGCGACCATTTTGGATTGAACTCACCACTTCGTCGTGACGTATGAGGGATTTTGGCCATTTTTCGAAAGAATGGGCACTTGCATATTTGGAACGCTTGGATTGTCGGCGTATGAAGAATTGAGCGTAACTTTTGGACACGGTGTCCGTTTTGGGACCATAAGTACTTTTTGGAAACGTAGCGACCGTTTTGGATTGACCTCAGCACTTCATCGTGACGTACGAGGGATTTTTGCAATTTTTCGAAACTTGCATATTTAGAACGCTTGGAGAGTCGGCGGACGATGAATTGAGCGTAACTTTTGCACACGGTGTCCGTTTTGGGCCCAT
>NW_019236015.1:0-2161 GCF_002742605.1 Olea europaea var. sylvestris
CTTTCTGCAAATACGATAAGCTGCATATACGTTAAACTACCTGCAAATACGGTAAGCGCCATATACGGTATGCTTAAAATTGTTGTTTAAACTACATATACGACATATGATAATTCGGTTTGATTAACACCACTATGTTCCAACACTTTTTGTGTACCTTTTTTTGATGTATTTTCTTTTAGAATTTATAAGTTTCGATGTAATATTATGAGAAAATTTGAACCTTGCCTTAATATATAGTAATGTCAAATGAAGTAATTCGTAGTTTCTGAATTCATATTTAATTCTTTTATGTATTTTTGCCAACATTATTGTGTATGCCTATTTCATTTGTTTTTTATTTACATGGCGAAATTATATTATCTTATTAGACAAACGTAAAATTTAGAGAAATGTACAAACTAAACATTGATGAGTAAGTTTAAGCTTGCTTAACACAAATTCTTCTAAGGGAAAAATGAATTTGGACAATATGAGGTTAAAAAGTAATGAAACGATGTGAATTTCATAAATTATGTGATTAAAAATGATTTTGAAAAAAAATATATATATTATTAAAAAAATCTTTAACAAAGAAGCCTGACCTTACCAACCAAGTAAAGTTTGGCAAATTGGAGGTACATATGATTATACACTTAAATAACTAACAATGTTTCTGAATTGTATTCTTCTTTCATCAAAGACTTTATTTATAAATTTTAAGTGTTAGGGGATTAATTTATTCATTTAAATTTTATTTTCTACGAATTTTAGTTTCATTTTTAATCAAAATATGAAATGCACACATAATTACAAATATTAGTAAATAGGTAACATCAAGATTTGAATCTAAGAACTATGTCTTATGATCGCATTGGACCCTCGAAAATTTGCAAATTTACATTAAAATATTGTTTAACTACCAATAGTGAAAGTGAAATGTTATTTACTTGAACAAAAACTTAAAATAAAAAAATTTCCTATCGAATGACAACTATAGAATAAAAAATTTCCCTCCTTATTTCTTTGAATTGTCCTAATGTTGATGTTGACTTAAAGGCTAAAAATCGATTTAAGGTCCCTATAGTTGTTCGTCATCGAATGATAATACTGATTTGAATTAGCTGCCTTTGACTTAATTAAATTTCACCAAAATAAAAAGTCAAAAATCAAATATTTCTTGTCATTATCATTCCAAATAGTGCTTTTGACTATATTCATTTTTTAATTGATCCTTGAAAATTATTTAAGGCACTTTTTATGTGTACATCCAATAAGACAATAACAATTATTATTATTTCTTTTACAAGGGAAACTAATACATACCAGAATTCACTATGATAAAGTGTTGCTATTAATTTTTTAATAATAAATTAAAGAGGAGGCATATATCAACATACAATGTCAAACAGCAGAGTATGATGCACATTTCTTCCCTCCTCCATTCGTTTATTTTCCAAAAAAAAAAAAAAAATCATTTTCAACACATATGAAAAGTTATATAATAGTGTGCCTTCTAACCGGACCATGATTTTCCATTTTAAGAAATGTTTTCCCTGCCAATATTTTGGATATTTAAATTGTTTTTCTCAGTTTTGCTAGTCGAATTCAAAATTTGAAAGAGATATAACTCAGAAGGGTGCTAATGAGAAATTCTGAGATCTATGCACATACGACCATAATTATTTGTGCAAGATGTGGCGCAAAAATTGGCAATCAAGATATGCGCCACGACTATGACTACTTGTTAATGATATGAATGAAATTTAGGGAATTTTGGGTTTATATATATCTACGTTTTAGGATAATTCTTTTCAATGATTATTACTCTCAAGAGTCAAAATCACTGTACATTATATCGGTTAAGAAGAATTTTGCTTTCTTGTAGGATGTGGTTTAGAGGGGACATTTTTCTAATTGGCCTATCACTATTTCTTTTCATGGAAAAGTCTATATTGCCCTTAATGAAATGAAATTATATTTTCTATATTGCAACATATATCCTCATCTTTTAAACATTTTATCTTATATTTTCTCTGTTTTAAATATTTGAATATAATGTCATTCTATGATCTAATAAATTGGAATAATCTATAATATATTGTTCACATTTATTATTTAATATATTATATTCTTCAGAAGATGCATCCATATTTTCTAATTGAGAATACATATTTTTTTT
>NW_019236016.1:0-2161 GCF_002742605.1 Olea europaea var. sylvestris
TACGCTCAATTCTTCGTATGCCGGCAATCCAAGCGTTCCAAATATGCAAGTGCTCACTCTTTCGAAAAATGGCCGAAATCCCTTTTACGTCACGACGAAGTTCTGAGTTGAATCCACAATGGTCGCTACATTTCCAAAAAGTAATTATGGTCCCTAAACGGACACCTTGTGCAAAAGTTACGCTAAATTTTTCGTACGCCGGCAATCCAAGCGTTCCAAATATGCAAGTGCTCATTCTTTCGAAAAATGGCCGAAATCCCCGATACGTCACGACGAAGTGGTGAGTTCAATCCACAATGGTCGCTACATTTCCAAAAAGTAATTATGGTCCCTAAACGGACACCTTGTGCAAAAGTTACGCTAAATTTTTCGTACGCCGGCAATCCAAGCGTTCCAAATATGCAAGTGCTCATTCTTTCGAAAAATGGCCGAAATCCCCGATACGTCACGACGAAGTGGTGAGTTCAATCCACAATGGTCGCTACATTTCCAAAAAGTAATTATGGTCCCTAAACGGACACCTTGTGCAAAAGTTACGCTAAATTTTTCGTACGCCGGCAATCCAAGCGTTCCAAATATGCAAGTGCTCATTCTTTCGAAAAATGGCCAAAATCCCTCGTACGTGACGACGAAGTGGTGAGTTCAATCCAAAACGGTCGCTACATTTCCAAAAAGGACTTACGGGCCCAAAACGGACACCGGGTGCAAAGGTTTCGCTCAATTCTTCGTACGCGGACAATCCAAGCGTTCCAAATATGCAAGTGCTCATTCTTTCGAAAAATGGTCAAAATCCCTCTTACATCACGATGAAGTTGTGTGTTCAACCCAAAACGGTCGCTACATTTCCAAAAAGGACTTACGGGCCCAAAACAGACACCGAGTGCAAAAGTTATGCTCAATTCTTTGTACGCCGACAATCCAAGCGTTCCAAATATGTAAGTGCTCACACTTTCGAAAAATGACCAAAATCCCTCATACGTCACGACGAAGTGGTGAGTTCAATCCAAAACGGTCGCTACATTTCCAAAAAGGACTTACGGGCCCAAAACGGACACCGGGTGCAAAGGTTTCGGTCAATTATTCGTACGCTGACAATCCAAGCGTTCCAAATATGCAAGTGTTCATTCTTTCAAAAAATGACCGAAATACCTCATACATCACAAAGAAGTTGTGAGTTAAATCCTCAACGGTCGCTACATTTCGAAAAAGGACTTACGGGCCCAAAACGGACACCGGGTGCAAAACTTACGCTCAATTCTTTATACGTCGACAATCCCAGCGTTCCAAATATGTAAGTGTTCATTCTTTCGAAAAATGACCGAAATACCTCATACATCACGAAGAAGTTGTGAGTTAAATCCTCAACGATCGCTACATTTCGAAAAAGGACTTACGGGCCCGAAACGGACACCGGGTGCAAAAGTTACACTCAATTCTTTGTACGTCGACAATCCAAATCTTCCAAATATGCAAGTGTTCATTCTCTCGAAAAATGACCGAAATACCTCATACATCACGAAGAAGTTGTGAGTTAAATCCTCAACGGTCGCTACATTTTGAAAAAGGACTTACGGGCCCAAAACGGACACCGGGTGTAAAAGTTACGCTCAATTCTTCGTACACCGGCAATCCGAGCGTTCCAAATATGCAAGTGCTCACTCTTTCAAAAAATGGCCAAAATCTCTCATACATCACGACAAAGTTGTGAGGTCAACCCAAAACGGTCGCTACATTTCCAAAAAGTACTTATGGTCCCAAAACGGGCACCGGGTGTAAAAGTTGTGCTCAATTCTTCGTACGTCGACAATCCAAGCGTTCCAAATATGCAAGTGCTCATTTTTTCAAAAAATGGCCGAAATCCCTCATACGTCACGATGAAGTTGTGAGTTAAATCCACAACGGTCGCTACATTTCCAAAAAGTACTTATGGTCCCAAAATGGAAACCGTGTGCAAAGTTACGCTAAATTCTTCGTACGCCGGCAATCCGAGCGTTCCAAATATCCAAGTGCTCACTCTTTCGAAAAATGGCCAAAATCTCTCATACGTCACGACAAAGTTGCGAGTTCAACCCAAAATAGTCGCTACATTTCCAAAAAGTACTTATGGTCCCAAAACGGGCACCGGGTGCAAAAGTTGCGCTCAATTCTTCGTACGTCGACA
>NW_019236017.1:0-2161 GCF_002742605.1 Olea europaea var. sylvestris
GGCATCATATTTAGAATATCTTGATATCCATTTTTAACGACCTTTTGATTGGTTGGTAAAAAATGTTGATTTGTGATTCCCATTTTGATCACATGGAAAGATGGATGTATATATTCAAGAATAGGATCCCACTCCATAGTTGTTGAATGGAATCTGATATATATATATTTGTTGTTTTAACAACTTCAGTTTATCTCTTTTAACAGCCTTCCTGATGTTGGCTGGAAGCTGAGCTATCTCTTTGAGATCTTTGCTAGGATATATACAGAGTATATTTCCTATCTCAAAGCAATTTCGAACCCACTTAGCTGGTGCTCCTGGATAAAAATTTATTTTGTTGTATTTCGAATAATGGAGAGTCTTCATCCATTTTCCAATCTCCAAATACCAATCTGATAAAATATTAAAAATAACAATAAAGAATGTTACTTCTTCATGGTTATCTTTTCTGGGAAATTTTACTTCATGACATATTTTAACAATATCTTTTGGATCTATCCTTTCAATAGAAAGTTTAGATTGAATTTGGCTCTGTGAAGAGCTACCTTTTCTTTTGATATCTTGAATATCTTTATTACCAGTAATAGGTTTGAGTATTCCCTGTGAAGGGGTTCCTATTACCTTCTTTTCTTTCTCTTTATCCTCGGGGAGGGTGCTAGTATTCACAAGTCCCTGCTAAGAGATACTAGTCTTGGTACAAATAGCTTCTGCCTCAAGGGCTATGTTTTTGCCTCGTATGCTATCTTGGATATTTTGAATTTGGGTTTCCAAATAGAAAACTTTTATCTCAAGTATTTGGACTTTCGTCCTTAATTATTTCAGCTCCATTCCTGCTAAGATAATCAGGAAGAAAGTTAGTTTTTCCTTTTATATATTCAATATCAAATTTAAAATATGAGAACCAAATTTGTATCCTAATAATATATCTATTGGTAATAGATGGATCAACATTATTTTTCAAAAATGCTTTAATTTGAGTATTATCAGTTCTGATTAAGAACTTCTTTGGTAATAGATAATCCTCATACTTCTGAACTCCTCTTTTTACAGCAATGAGTTCTTTTATATTCGTCTCATATCTTGTTTCAACCTCTTTGAACGTTCCTGATGTATAACCTGCAAGTATCTCAGGACAAGAACAATCTTTTTCACATTTATATTCTTTATGATCCTTTTTAACCTTTAACACTGCTCCTCAGTAATGATCTGAAGCATCAGTTTCAAGGATAAAGAAGTCTTCTTCTTGTGGTATTACAAATTTGGGCAATACCTTTAACTCTTTTTTAACTTTTCTTATATTTTCACAATCTTGTTCTTCCCAAGACCACATTATATTTTTTCTCAATTTTGGAAGAAAATAGTTTTTTAATTTGGCACAATTTTCAATGAATCTTTCAGCATAATTTAATATACCAAGGAAGCTTTGTAATTATTTTTATCTTTGATTTATTCAGGAAATTCTTGAAATTTTTCTCCAATGTGAGATTGCAATTGCAATTCTCCTTCTTTTATAAATAATCCTAAAAATTCTATCTCTGTTCTAGCTATCTCAGCTTTCTTTTGAGAAAGTGTAATACCATATTTTTTCATAATATAACAAAATTTCTCAAGATGTTCAATATGTTCATCAATATTATTTGAATGAATAAGTAAATCATCTACATATACAATACAAAAAATGAGTAATAGGTTTTATTACCTCATCCATTCTTCTTTGGAATATATGTGGTGCATTTTTCAACTCAAATGGCATTACATTCCATTCGTATTGTCCTAAAGGATTGGGGGTACTAAATGCAGTTAGTGGTTTGCTTTCTTCTGTAAGCATGATTTGCCAAAACCCTGATTTACAATCAAATTTTGAAAATATCCTTTTGTTCTGTACTTGTTTAATAAGGGTGTCCTTATTTGACAAGTAGTATCCATCAAATTTAGTAACTTCATTTAATTTCTTGTAGTTTATCACCATTCTGGCTTTTCCTCTTTTTATCTCACTATGTTTTCTAACCATAAAGGCTGGGCTGCTATGTGAGCTTTTATTAGGCCTAATCAGTCTGGCTTCTATCAATTCTTTTATCTGATTTTTAAATTCTTTTTGATCATCAACACTATATTTCATATGTTTAACTCTGACAATAGTGTCTGGATTGATTAATTCTAT
>NW_019236018.1:0-2160 GCF_002742605.1 Olea europaea var. sylvestris
TAAAATCCCGTTATCTCGGGTCTATGCCCCGAGTCCAATTTTGCGGGCCGTTACCAATCAACCTAACAAATTTCGGCCCATTCCGACATCGTCGCAAAAAATGACAAAATTGCCCCTGGTGCGGTTTTGCTTTGTTAATTTTTTGTCGAACACTTCTTCAACCTGACATAATTAATAAGGAAATTAATTATTCTGAGGCCCAAACGAAGGAATTTGTCTAAAATCCCGAGATCTCGGGTATGTGCCTCGAGTCTAATTTCGTAGATCGTTTCCAATCGACCTGCCAAATTTTGGCCCATTTCGACACCGTCGCGACAAATGACAAAATTGCCCCTGGTGCGGTTTTTCTTTGTTAATTTTCTGTCCAACACTTCTTCAACCTGACATAATTAATAAGGAAATTAATTATTTAGAGACCCAAATGAAGGAATCTGGCTAAAATCCCATGATCCCGGGTCAGTGCCCCGAGTCCAATTTCGAGGGTCGTTTCCAATCAACCTGTCAAATTTCGGCCCATTCCGATACCGTCGCGAAAAATGACAAAATTCCCCCAATTTTTTGTCCACCACTTCTTCAACCCGACATAATTAATAAGGAAATTAATTATTCAGAGGCCCAAATGAAGGAATTTGGCCAAAATCCCGTGATCCCAGGTCTGTGCAAGAAAAATTACAAAATTGGCCCTGGTGCGGTCTTGGTTTGTTAATTTTCTGTCCAATACTTCTTCAACCTGACATAACTAACAAGGAAATTAATTATTCGGAGGCGCAAACAAAGGAATTTGGCTAAAATCCCGTGATCCCATGTCTGTGCCCCAAGTCAAATTTCGTGGGCCGTTTCCAATCAACCTGCCAAATTTAGTCCCATTCCGACATCGTCGCGCCAAATGACAAAATAGCCCCTGGTGCGGTTTTTCTTTGTTAATTTTCTGTCCAACACTTCTTCAAACTGATATAATTAATAAGGAAATTAATTATTTGGAGGCCCGAACGATGGAATTTGGATAAAATCCCGTGATCCCGGGTTTGTGCCCCAAGTCCAATTTCACGGGCTGTTTCCAATCAACTTGCCAAATTTCGGCCCGTTCCGACACCGTCGCGAAAAATGACAAAATTGCCTCTGTGGCGGTTTTGCTTTGTTAATTTTCTGTCTAGCACTTCTTCAACCTGACATAATTAATAAGGAAATTAATTATTCTGAGGCCCAAACAAAGGAATTTAGCTAAAATCCCATGATCCTCGGTCTGTGCCCCGAGTCCAATTTTGCAGGCCGTTTCCAATCAACCTGCCAAATTTCAGCCCATTTCGAAACCGTAGAGAAAAATGACAAAATTGCCCTTGGTGCGGTTTTGCTTTGTTAATTTTCTGTCCAGCATTTCTTCAACCTGACATAATTACTAAGGAAATTAATTATTTCGAGGCCCAAACAAAGGAATTTGGCTAAAATCTCGTGATCTTGGGTCTGTGCCCCGAGTCCAATTTTGCAGGCCGTTTCCAATCAACCTGCCAAATTTCGGCCCATTTCGACACCGTAGCAAAAAATGACAAAATTGCCTTTGGTGCGGTTTTGCTTTGTTAATTTTCTGTCCAGCACTTCTTCAACCTGACATAATTACTAAGGAAATTAATTATTCGGATCCCCAAATGAAGGAATTTAGCTAAAATCTCGTGATCTCGGGTCTATGCCCCGTGTCCAATTTCGCAGGCCGTTTCTAGTCAACCTACCAACTTTCGACCCATTTCGACACCGTCGCGAAAAATGACAAAATTGCCCCTGGTGCGATTTTGCTTTGTTAATTTTTTGTCCAGCACTTCTTCTACCTGACATAATTAATAGGGAAATTAATTACTTGGAGGCCCAAACAAAGGAATTTGGCTAAAATCCCGTGATCCCGAGTCCATGCTTTGAGTCCAATTTTGTGGGTTGTTTCCAATCAACCTGCTAAATCTCGGCCCATTCTGACACCGTCGCGACAAATGACAAAATTGCCCCAAGTGCGATTTTGCTTTGTTAATTTTCTGTCTAGCACTTCTTCGACCTGACATAATTAATAAGGAAATTAATTATTCGGATGCCCAAACGAAAGAATTTGTCTTAAATCCCACGATCACGGGTATGTGCCTCGAGTCAAATTTTGCAGGCCATTTCCAATCAACCTAC
>NW_019236019.1:0-2143 GCF_002742605.1 Olea europaea var. sylvestris
GTATGGGCCTATTCGGTAGTGATTATGAGAATTAATTTTTTAACCGTTAGAGAAAAAAGTGGGTTTCACTTGTGAGTGAGGAAATAAAAAATGACGGCTGGAATACCGAAATAACAATCAAAAAAATATTTTTTGGGGTAAAAAATTGCTACGAAACAGGATCTATATCTTATGATTTTTGGATTTTGCTTTTCATTCACTTCATATAACTTCCTTTGTACAAAAGTTTTCAAGTATTGTTAGCTTATTCATTGTATATATAGAGGTATAACAAAATCAATAAAATCGTCCCAACATTTTCATAATTCTAGATTGTATCAAAGCCAAAGTAATCTCCAACGAGCAATTTTTATTTTCAATTCCATCTGGCATCATTTTGATCACGTAGGCTCGTTTGTGTGCCTACTGCTTTGACCAAACATGCCCTTCCGATCGCACCATAGCTAGCGATCACAAGGGCCAAAATCTTTCTTTCCCATGTGGTTTGGTCCCTGAATTCGATATTTTGTTTAGCCAAAGTCCTCCAATATTGTAATAGAAGTCCTTCAACTTCAAAACTTGATATCTTAGTCCGTCAAATCCAAAATTCATTCAATTTTCATCCTTCTTGATCATATCTAGCTCCTTTTTTGTCCAATACCGAATTTTCTTCTAAAATAATCTATAAACACAAAAAACTAAATATCTGGCTCATAAAAGTACTCCAAAATGCTCACTTTTGATGACCAGAATAAGTGTAAAATCATACTTTTCAATCATCACAATAGATTTTTTTAATTTTTTTTATGCTCTTCGCATCTTCATAGAAACCCGTTTGATTCCCAGTTGTGTGTCATGGAGTCTTGTTCATCTTATGTTACCCACCATCCATCACTAGTGTTCCCAACAACTTCACATTGATTGTCTTAATTCTGCCCAGTTGCCAGTTGAATTAACATATTTCTCTCGTGGAAGGAAGGCACAATTTGATGTGCGGCTTATCAAGTATGATTTACTTTGTTTCATTTATGACACAAAATCAAGCCACCCTATATAGATACTTTCTGAAGGAAAGAAAATCCCAAATCTAGAGTTTATACTTTGGGAACGGCGGGATAAACTCCTCCTTCAATGCATCATTTTTTATCTGTTCGCCAAGGTTCTATCACTGACTAGTTATTCTAAAACAGGTCCAAGAACTATACAAACACCTTGTCTTCTCGTATCATGGGATTGACGGTTCAGTTGGCTGCCATAACTCATGGAACTCAATCCAGTTTCGATTATTTAGCCAATGTTCGTGGGGTGACACAATAGCTCACTATTAGTAGCACTCTGTTCCAAATAATGATCGATAGAGCATATTCAAGATATTCTATATTTATAAAGAGCATTTTCTGTATAATAGAAAGCATATTTAAATTTAGAAAAAAAGTTTTATATAATACGACAGTGCTCTCTATTTTGGTTCTTCGTTTTGCGTTTATCAAAAAAAATAATAAATAAATGAATAATATATATATATATATATATAACAATCAGTCTATCTTATTAACTGTTTTTATTGTGGTAAATTGTTATAATTTCATTGAATTTAATTATGTTCTTTTTTTCAAATTGGTTTTAAAGGTCTAGAAATAGATTTGAAAATATTTCAAATGTTTTTCAAGATGAAGAAGAAATTGATCAATCATCTGCATCATATTCATCAAACGATTTCAATAGTCATGAACTTCAAATTGCTTAAATAGAACAAAGATTGCATAATTGGACAATTCCAAAGGTAGAAAAGAGTTCTATCTATGAAATTGGAAAGTTTGATTTTACTCAAAATTATGTTATCAAAACTTTTGAACAAACATTATCTATAAAATCAAAACACACACATCAATTTATTTTCAAAAGAATCAATTGAATTCCACATGAAGAAATTCAAATATCTTCATGTTGGATTAATTCAAATTGCTGTCAAACCTTTGTTTAGACTTGGGTTAGACATTCCAATTCTCTTTACTCTTCGAGATAAGAGACTCCTCAAATTTGAAAATTCATTATTATCTGTTCTAGAGTCAAATCTAGAGAGTGGTCTAATTTATTCAAATTGTTATCCAAAATTTTCAATTAATCTCAATGATGGAGCTATTCTTAATGCTCTAAATCTCCA
>NW_019236019.1:20557-22717 GCF_002742605.1 Olea europaea var. sylvestris
ATCTTCCGTTTTTATCTTAGGACTTTTATTTTGTCCCCTTCATTGACAAAGTAGCGATTCTATTGACTTCTACATTTTTGGACGGTTAAGTGTCCATTTGGTCCGCCCAGAAAATTGTGAAATTTGGGACCCACAAAGGATAAATTAACCGTACAACTTCTCATTCATAAATAAGAATAGCATCTCAAATCACTATCAATGAAGTAGATTGATAGCTTCTGTACGCGGTTTTGTACACCATTTTCTAAACTGTGTATTTGACGGCCATACATGATACATGAACTTATAAGAACCCTACATGCATGTAATTTATTCAATCCCTTCATTCCAAGAAAGCATATCTACACACAAAATGGAAAAGGATAGTGTTGAAGGCACACATTATTGGGAAACTATGTTCCTCCAAGCTGATGAACTTGATAGGTACAATTTTCTCTTTTCTTAACGCAAGCATATGAATTCGAGTTTCGTGTTCAGTGATATGTGTAACCCTGAAACCCTAAACTCGAATTCTGTGTTTCTCGTGTTGGTTACTTGTTGGTATCTTAGAAGTATACTATAATGAGATTGATTTTACCTTTGCAGTAATTATTTGGGTGAAGCATTTTCTGCACACTATGATTTGAGCTCTCCTGTTGAAAAGCAGTCATCAATGACCACCAAAAACAATATTATTTCCGAGAGGAATAGAAGGAAGAAACTCACTGAAAAGTTATATGCACTGAGATCAGTGGTTCCCAACATTACAAAGGTGGTGCATTATACGTTCTATTTATCATTTTTTCAACCAGCAAAAAAAATGAAAAAGAAAAAAAAAGAAAAAGAAAAAAAAGAGCATGTTTAGGGGGAAAAAAGAACAGTTACTTAAACATATCTTTTAAAGCTTCAAGCTGTTTTTCTAAGCATAGAAGTTAACTTCACTTTTTCAGGCCTAGCCAAACGTGCTCTTACTGCTATATGTCTTGCTGCCTTTTCAGCCAGCCTATTTTTTGCTAATAATTTTGTCATTAGATGAAACTTATATTTCATTGAAAATAATTTATCTGATCAATTTGGTAAATGTTTCTGGAAAATCAGATGGATAAAGAATCCATAATCAGGGATGCCATGGAGTATATCAACAAATTACATGAAGAAGAGAAGAAAATTCAAGCCGAAATATCAGATATGGAATCTGCAGGAAGTTCATCAAAAAGTACAGTTTTTGAGTTTGATCAAGAGGAAATCTTTAAGTCAAAGAGAATAAGAACTGATCAGGAGCGTTTCCATAATTTCAGAGGGTCAAGATCATCTCCCATTGAAGTTATCCAGGTGGGCACCTCTCTTTCTTGTTGAACGTGTAAAGCACGTTCCACATCGTCCAGTTATAAATTACAAAAAAAGGGCAAACATTAGATTATCAAACAAATTTTACAAGGATGAGTTAGGTCAGATGGACTACAACAGAGCCACCTCACCTAGGAGTAGCTTAAGCAAATAAGCATTTATTTATTTATAAAGCTGTTTGTGTAGGGGAAATTGCCGAGTGCTGATGCGGTGGATTTTGATCGACTGTTTTAAATTTGTTTCAAATATTTGAATGGATGTCCATGCAAGTCTTAAAAGAATTGTCTTAGCCTCGTATTCACGGGATATGAAATGGACTATAGAAGTGATTTTTCAGGACCTTAGCCTTTTGAAGTGCCAATAGTTGTAGCCGTGGTAGGACTTTCATTCTTATTGCTCCAGATTTCAAGCTTTATGACCACTGTTTGAAATCGAAGGACTCACAAGTGCATAACTTTCATAAATACCTGATGGCACTGAAACTTGATCCAAAGACCTTATTTTCGTATTGATCTTGTGTGATTTAAGATCTTAAGCTATACTATATATTTATCTATTCAAATTTTATCTACTAACTTTCCTCTCCTCCACAAACTTTGATTAATTTGTCATTTTTATTAGTATTAATTCATGATTGGCAGTTAAGAGTATCCAGCATGGGAGAGAAGACAGTTATAATCAGCCTCACATGTAGCAAAAGAACAGATACAATGGTAAAGCTTAATGAAATGTTTGAATCTTTGAACCTAAAAATCGTTACTGCAAACATCACTGCTTTCTCTGATAGCATTTCGAAGACAATATTTATCCAGGTCATCTCTCTCTCTCTCTCTC
>NW_019236020.1:0-2160 GCF_002742605.1 Olea europaea var. sylvestris
ATATCAACTTCTGCTTAAGTTCTTGGAAACTTTGTTCGCATTTTTCCGTCCATTGAAATTTTACTCCCTTCCTTGTAAGCTACCTCATTGGTCCAGCTATTTGGAAAATCCTTCTATGAATCTCCTATAATATCCAGCCAATCCTAGAAAACTCCGTACTTCACCAGCATTTGTTGGTGCTTTCCAGTTGGTTACTGCTTCTACTTTTGCTGGATCTACTTCAATCCCTTGGGCAGTAACTACATGTCCAAGAAATCGAACTCGTTCAAGCCAAAACTCGCACTTCTTAAATTTGGCATATAGCTTTTCCTTGCATAATACCTCTAAAGCTATTCTCAAGTGCTCTTCATGTTGCTCCATACTCTTGGAATATATCAGAATGTCATTGATGAAGACTATGACAAATTTATCCAAGTATTGATGAAACACTCCATTCATCAGGTCCATGAACACTGCAAGTCCATTGGTGAGCCCAAACGGCATCACCGTAAACTCATAGTGTCCATATCGAGTTCTAAAAGCTGTCTTAGGTATACCCTTTGCTCTACTTTTAGTTGATGGTATCCCGATCATAAGTTGATCTTGGAAAATACCTTAGTTCCTTTCAGTTGATCTAACAGATCCTCGATCCTCGGGAGTGGGTACTTATTCTTGATGGTTAATCGATTTATCTCCCTATAATTGATGCACATCCTCATGCTTCCATCTTTCTTCTTTACAAACAACACCGGCGCACCCCATGGAGATACGCTTGGTCGTATGAAGCCCATATCTAGGAGTTCTTGCAACTGCTTCTGTAATTCTTGTAGTTCCTTTGGGGCCATTCGGTATGGGGCCTTAGATACTGGTGCCGCCCCTAGAATTAGGTCTATGGTGAATTCCACTTGCCTATCGGGTGGAATACCAGATAGATCTTCTGGTAACACATCTACGAATTCCCGTACTACTGGTACATCTTCAACCCTTATCGTCTCTTGTTTCCCTCATGAGATACTTACTTGATATCCTTAACATGTTTCTTTTCTCAACATCTTCTCAGCTTGTAAAGTCGATACTAGTCGAATAAGGGGTTTCGTCTTCATTTCAAGGAATGAAAATGGTTCCTCTCCTGGTTTCTGAAATGATACTTCCATTTCCTTACATTGGATGGTGGTGTAATTACAGCCCAACCAATCCATGCGTAGTATTACATCAAAATCCTTCATTTCTATCATGTATAGGTTTGTTTCCATTGGTTTTCCCTCAACTTCGATACTTACTGACTTGGCTATTCTATCAGTATTCGAAGGGTTGCCCGAAGGAATACTAACTTCTAATTTACCTTCCGACTTATCATAGGTAATACTAGATTTAGCCATAAAAGTTATCGAAGCAAAGGAGTGTGTGACGCCCCGAACTTAAACTTCGAGGGTCACGTACTAAATATAATAACTTCTGCCTTTGATACATGTAAATACTCTTAAATAGAAGTATTACATGTTAGAAACTTAATTTTCAATTTGAATAAAATAATTCTTATAAAATTTGATGGTCGGTAAAAGTGTATGCCAACATGAAATTATACATTACATATACGGCCTCGGGACTATCAAGGTTAGTCGGGGCAGCAAGTTTGACAATTTTTATAAAATTCATCCAAACTCTGTTTTACATGAAATTTGTGGCATTAGAAAGATACTTTCAACTAGTTTTCTAGGTTAAAATATGAAAATTTTCCAAGATCATATGAATAGACGTTTTACTGAAAACAGTGAAGTATTACACAGGAAATCCAGATTGACTCCTTGACGTTAAAACCTTGATAACTCAGGTCATAGATATCCAAATTGAGTGTAGTTTTCTGCTCTCTTTTTAAGTGTATGAGTGTTTTGTAAAATGAAGGAAATCTCTCTATGGCAATGGATATGGATGTATTTATATATATATAAAGATAAGGATGTTGGTTTGATATTTTTTCTTTTTTCTTTTCACTCCAGCACCTCAACCTCCTTTTCTCCCATTTTTCTCTCTTTTTTTTCTCACTTGTACACATGTTTGGTCTATTATCTAAGTGTATGGTGATGATAAATGCCAAGTAGGTTGATTATAGGGTAATAAGTGGCCTCAAAACCTAGATTTACAAAGGAAGCCTCTTATCTTTTCTACTAATATAATCTAAAC
>NW_019236021.1:0-2160 GCF_002742605.1 Olea europaea var. sylvestris
AAAAAACGCAATGCCTCCCAAGGAATTGAGCGAACCAAGTCTTTGGTCGAGCAGTACAAGAAGCTGGAAGTTGATGATGATGTGGTGGCTGAATTAAATATCACTTCTTCTCGGCAGAGCGAGGACTGGGGGAGACTTAGGGAAAGAATTCTTTTAGTATGGGGCGAATTGTAATTAAGACATATAATGCCTTAACTTTTTCTTTTTGTAATTTCGTATTGACTTTCCCTTTGTAACCTTGTACTGATATCCATTGCTAATTTTGATCATAGCAGTAGCCATTATTGTTAATGAATAACTGTTTTAGCTTCTTGTGTATTTATTGACGTTTGTCTTTTAATCGTCAATCGCTCAAGCATTTAACTGCTTTATGCTAAAATTTTTGCACATTTTCTCTTGGTATTTTCTGTCTCTTTCCCTAAGATTTCGGGCTATTTGATTCTAGTTACTAGGCACGAATGTGGCTGTTCATATTCTGTCTCTTCACCTTCACGCCTCTATAAATGCACTTATATTCCATACTTGTCATTTTCGCTTCCATTTTCTTCTTCAAAACCAATTTGCTGCCATTGTTTGACATTTTAACAATCGATCCAAAACCTTCATCTTCCATGGAAATGGATCATTTGATTCGCCCATTTTGCCATCTTTCTTGATGTCACCTTTGGTATGGGAGATATAGGAAAATGTTCTTTGGCCAGCGAAGTTCTTCCCATCGTTTCCATGTTCCTTACAAGGAGTTCGATGATGGAAGACAATTTTTGAGGACGTCTGCAAGCCACCTTACTTTCTGAGAGTGTTTCTCAGCCTCCTTGCCCATCAATGCAGCGATGCATTTAGAAAGGCGATGCGAAGGCACTTCATCTTCCTTTCTGCTTGTTGAGAGTGCTTCTCGGCCTCTCTGGTTACCTTTGCAGCAGTGCGATCGGGAAGGCGATCAAGGCCAGTACACCCTCTTACTCGGTGATCGACCGGGAGATTAGTTTGCTCTTAATTATAGTTTGTAGAGCATTTAGCATCTTGTATTTTGCAGCTTTGTAATGAATGTTTGATAATAAAGGAATTTATTTGAACGTATTTCGCTCCGGCTCTTTTTACTTTACGATCGTTCAATGCGATTTGATTACATTTTTATTTGTTCACTTTTCCATAAGGAAGGAACATATATTTTTTTAAATATTTGCCATTAATGAATCTCATGTGCTTGGTGCCGTCTAAATCTTCTAAATGATAGGCTCCATTAGGCAACACATTATTTACTTTATATGGTCCTTCCCAATTGGGTGACCATTTGCCATACTTTGGATCTTTGCTATCCAAAGGGAGTACTATTTTTCAAACCAATTCTCCCAGGCTGAACGATTTGGCACATTATTTACTTTATATGGTCCTTCCCAATTGGGTGACCATTTGCCATACTTTGGATCTTTGCT
This sequence comes from Olea europaea var. sylvestris, assembly GCF_002742605.1. Lineage (NCBI taxonomy): Eukaryota > Viridiplantae > Streptophyta > Magnoliopsida > Lamiales > Oleaceae > Olea > Olea europaea. The sequence continues at coordinate 1,434 of NW_019236021.1, forward strand.
ATCCAAAGGGAGTACTATTTTTCAAACCAATTCTCCCAGGCTGAACGATTTGGCTATAACTTTTTTATTATAAAATTTAGCCATTCTTCGTTTTTGAACTTGCAATCTATCTAGGACGTCTAACTTTAATTCGTCCAACTTCAATAAGTTTTGAACTAGTGATTCGGTATACTCATCACCACTTAACTTATGTTGCAAACACACTCTGATCGATTGCACGTTGATTTCCATAGGCAAAATGGCCTCTTGTCCATAAGTAAATTGGAAATGAGTAATTTTTGTACTTGACCGAGGCAACGTCCTATAAGCCCATAAGGCCTTGTTTAGACATTCGTGCCAATTTCTGGCATTTTCATCTATTATTTTCCTTATGATATTTTTTAGAATCTTATTAGAAGATTCTGCTTATCCGTTGGTTGAGCGTAATATGGTATGGAGTTCACTAATTTAACCTCAAACTCGCTCAAGAATTTATTCACTTGATCCCTATTCAAAGATGTTCCGTGATCTACCATCAAAGTTTGTGAAATTTCAAATCTGTAAATGATGTGATCACGGATAAATTCTATGACATTCTTTTGGATGATCTCCTTTAAAGGTACCGCCTCTACCCACTTAGTGAAATAATTAGTTGCAACTATAACAAAAGTATGTTGTTTGGACGATGGGGGATAAATCTTTCCTATCAGGTCTATCGCCCAACCCTTGAACGGCCAAGGTTTAATAA
>NW_019236022.1:0-2160 GCF_002742605.1 Olea europaea var. sylvestris
CCGTTTCTAATCACCAACGGATGGTAATTTTTCGTAGATGAAAAGCTATTTTTTAGTAGTGTATTTAGGTATACTTACTAATTAATAAGATGAAATCAAAAAATTTAAGAAATGAAATTAGAACCAAACCAAACCAAACCAGAACCAAACGGTTCGGTTCAGTTTGGTTTCATATCTTTAAAAAAGCCATTTGGTTCCATTATCAAAAAAATCGTTGGTTCATAGTTCAATTCGATTCTCTTGGAACCAAAACCATATGGAACCATATCCACCCCTAGTTTTGACCCAAAGACCACAAAGAAATGTAAATCGAACCAAAAACACAATGCAAAATCGTAAATAACACCGAAAATTGTTCGCCCAGATCGGTCAAGCCTAAACTCGGAGGCTTGGAGATAATCCCGTCAGTATGTAAGAAACCTTCAAGAGAGAGTGTACGATAGGAGATTAAACCAAATCAAAACTATATTTGGTCATTGATCTAAGAAGATCTCGCAAATAACCCTGGCCAATCTTGACTACAAGATCGACAAAGTGCAGATTTACCGACCAATAATTAGGCCTAAAACACTACACATCAAGTCCTAACACTAGCTAATCAGTCAATATAGTTATAGATTCGCGATCAAGATCAAAGATAAAAAAAGGGATGAATACAGACACAGAAGAGAAAAAGAGAACTCTAGACACTCAAAAAAATAGAAGACTAAAAGTGAATGAAACTTGATAGTCCTCATACACCAAATCGTTGAGTGGTTATACATTAACCATTGGAACATTCAACGGTCCAGATCATCCATAAAGAAGCACAACTCGAGTGAATAAGATTCGGCCAGTAAGGGCAATGACGGATCCAGGATTTTGAGGCAGTACAAGCGACTGTTAACTGTTAATCGTCGGCTGCAATCAAATAGTAAGAGCTCGTTTGATTGATTGATTTATTTATTATTATTTTATTTTATTTTTTTGCAAAAATACATTTTGGAATAGTAATTGATGGATAGTGTGTAGTTAAAAATAATGAAAAATTTTGAATTTTCGTGTAATATTATTTTATTGAAGAATGTAAAGTTGAAAAATAAGAGAAGAAAAAATGTATTTTGATATAAATAGAAATCAAACGAGGCCTAAAAGTTAAATATAATGATTATTTTGTTCAAACTGAATATATATAATTCTATAATAAGAATAAACTGTACTCAACAAATGACATTGTTGTCAAGTTTTATATAATTCAGAGCATCGGTTCAAATCTTTACAATTGCATTAAAAACATTAAAATCTAAAGTATATTATTTTTTAACAAGGGCCATAATAGTCAAGCTTTCAATAATCTTAGCTACAATTCATAGGTTCGAATCCCCTCCGGTGCCCTCCCTATTGCATTAATTATTTTGTTCAAATTGAACATATATAATTTTGTTATAAGAATAAACCGTATTCGCTAAATGACATTGTTGCCAAGTTTTATATATTTCAAAGGAAGAGCACGAGTTCGAATCTTTACAATTACATTAAAACTGCTAAAATCTAACATATATTATTTTTTTTAATTTAGTGTTAAAATTCAACAAGTGTCATAATAGTCAAGCTTTCAATAATCTTAACAAGAGCTCCTAGGTTCGAATCCCCTCCACGGCCTTCCCTATTGCATTAATTTTGGTAAAAATTGTAGAACTAAAAATATTGCACAATAAATTGGTTGGCAAGGGATTCAAACTTAGGACATCCAATATGCATACGCAAGCTCTAAACAACTTAGCTAGAAGAAGTGTTTGAAAATAAAATAACTTACCAGTATTATAAGATAAAACGTTTATCTATTGTCAACAACAACAAAAATTGCTCCGAACGGATCCAGCAAACATGACCATGGGTGCTTGTGAAGCGCTGGATCTGCCATTGATTAAGGGGTTGTCATCTGTCCATCAACCCAGATAACAATGGAGAAAACGTTTTTCCACTTATATAGTTGCAGTTTGAGAACCACAACATCACATTGTTTGCACTTAATGGTTTGAAAATCCCCATCCCTAACATATGATATATGTATAGGTTTTTTGTTTGATTTGAAATTAGGTTAAACAAATGAACTGCTTCCATATATGCGAATCATGCTTGGTATACATCTTTGTTTACACTTTATCACATGGTAAACTG
>NW_019236023.1:0-2160 GCF_002742605.1 Olea europaea var. sylvestris
AAAAAACTTGTCTACAATTTAATTGCATAAAATGTTCATAACCTTTATATATTATCACATTCACGTCTCAATATTTTTTTCATTGCATTCTTATTCTCAAATTAACATAAATTGTTTCTAGTTTTGGTTTTTATTTTTATTTTTCAAAATTTTCTTTACAATTGAGTAAAATGACTTACTTGTCTACATTGTATTTTTAAATAAGCAAATAAACAATAATACAAAAAATATGATTAAATATTTTATTCTCATTTTAAAGGTTTTTGGACAAAAATCATGATTAATGACAATATTTTCTGATGAATGAAAGTGTTATAAGTAAGAATGTGATGGGGAAAAGAATTATTTATATAAGTGTGATAATAAATAAAGATTAATGTACTTTAATATAATTAAAATGTGTTATATTTATTAAAAAAAATAAAAAATGAGGTGTGAATATAACCCCCTTAAATAAAAACTGCTATTGCCCCTAACAAGATGACAGCTTGGCAGGCTACTTCTAAGAAGGTGCTAAGCAATTGCAGATTACAAGAACCAAATCCGACCAGCAAAAACTGTCTGTACATTGGCTGGCGTCCATTTTTGAACCTCTACTGTTTCCTTGAAATTGTCCTTTTCTATCTGATGTTATATAAAACCCTCATGTCCGTTCATTATTCTTCATTCTGTACTTAATTATATCTCAAAAGGAACAAAAAAGCAATGGCAGAAACAAATATGAATGATTTTGAAGATATGTTACCAGTGATGGCCGAAAAGCTAGGTGGCGATGGCCTAATTAGAGAATTATGCAATGGTTTTAGTCTTTTGATGGATAGAGAAAAAGGGCTCATCACATTTGATAGCCTGAAGAAGAATTCAGCTTTTCTTGGATTACAAGATTTGAGAGACGATGAGTTGAAGAGTATGGTTAAAGAAGGCGATATGAATGGGGATGGAGGGCTAGATCAGATGGAATTTTGCGTGCTGATGTTTAGGTTGAGCCCCGAATTGATGCAGAAATCCGAAGATTGGCTCGGGTATGCTTTGCAGCAGGAGTTGAGGACGGCATGTTTTGACAGAAAATGAATTTGGAAGATGCTGATTAATATGATTCTTCGATGGAATATTAAATGGTAAAATAAATAAAAATACGCAATTAGAAAGGCTGTTCTTTGAGAGGATCCTTTGTAATTTTAATTGATTCTTTTCTTTTCATCATATTTGCATTCCCTTTGATATTTAAAGAATTAGTTAATTGGAAAAACTACTGATCAGACCAGGCTATGCCATCAGAATAAGAAGGGCCTTTCGAACAAAATAAACACAAAGATGATACTCGATGGCATTGAGAAAGTTTTAGTTGTCATTATCGTCTTTTTTACTGATATTTATTGACAGATTTATGTTAAGCCAATTGATTAAAAAGAAAGAAGATCATAACATGTATGAATCCATTGTACGTATGATGAAATGGCATTTCATTTTTATTTTTGTTTGTTTTGTTTTTTCATTCGATAGAATACAGAAAAGAATAGCGTGGCCTTGCACGAGGATGACACATTGAGATATTCTTTGCTGGCATTTAGAAAAAAATTAATGACTAAAATTTAAGTTTATAACTTGAAAGATATTCTTTTTGCTTCTTTCCTATGTTTATGGTTCAACATCTCATTCTGATATAAAATTTGTTGGATATTCCAAAGTAATAGTGTCACAAGCTTTGAGATGGGAGATGGAAAATTTATTATCTACAAATGAGTTTTGGGCTTAATTAAAGGAGAATTAAATTCTAAGTTTGATGATTTTGAAATATATCTCCAATCTCAAGCCGTTACACCAACAACAAAATGACATCATTTCGAAGGGGAAAATCTTGATGTGCCACCAATGAACTTGTTTGTGTTCGAAAAGGATCGTTTCCTCGATTGAATCTCAAATTGACACACACCGTGAAATGCTTTCTTTTGGCAAAGAAATGAACATATGTATAAGAACAAAAACGAACATATTTCAAGAATATCATAGTAGATCAAAATGAAATCAACTAAACTCTGCTCGTTTATCGATGATAATGAAATCAAGGGCCTATTGAAAGACAATTTTAGCACTCGAAGAAGCACGAGAAAATCCCATTATTTGAGTTCTTATTTTCTCTCGTAAAAGCAAATCTCTTGG
>NW_019236024.1:0-2160 GCF_002742605.1 Olea europaea var. sylvestris
TCGTTTTTCGCGACGGTATCGGAATGGGTTAAAGTTTGACAGACTGATCGGAAACAAAAATCGCGCCGTGGGCAATTTCGTCGTATTTCGCGACGGAGTCGGAATGGGCTAAAATTTGACAAACTGATCGTAAACAAAAATCGCGCCGGGGCAATTACGTCATTTTTCGCGACGGAGTCGGAATGGGCTAAAATTTGACAGACTGATCGGAAACAAAAATCGCGCTGGGGACAATTTCGTCATTTTTCGCGACGGAGTCGGAATGGGCTAAAATTTGACAGACTGATCGGAAACAAAAATCGCGCTGGGGACAATTTCGTCATTTTTCGCGACGGAGTCGGAATGGGCTAAAATTTGACAGACTGATCGGAAACAAAAATCGCGCTGGGGACAATTTCGTCATTTTTCGCGACGGAGTCGGAATGGGCTGAAATTTAACAAACTTATCGGAAACAAAAGTTGCGCCGATGGCAATTTCGTCATTTATCGCGATGGAGTCGGAATGGGCTAAAATTTTGCAAACTTATCGGAAACAAAAATCGCGTCGGGTGCAATTTCGTTGTTTTTCGCGACGGTATCGGAATGGGGTAAAGTTTGACAGACTGATCGGAAACAAAAATCGCGCCGGGGGCAATTTCGTCATTTTTCGCGATGGAGTCGGAATGGGCTAAAATTTGACAGATTGATCGGAAACAAAAATCGCGCTGGGGCAATTTCGTCATTTTTCGCGATGGAGTCGGAATGGGCTAAAATTTGACAGATTGATCGGAAACAAAAATCGCGCTGGGGCAATTTCGTCATTTTTCGCGACGGAGTCGGAATGGGCTAAAATTTGACAGATTGATCGTAAACAAAAATCGCGCCAGGGGCATTTTCGTCATTTTTCGCGACGGTGTCGGAATGGGCTGAAATTTGACAGACTGATCGGAAACAAAAATCGCGCCGGGGCAAGTTCGTCATTTTTCGCGACGGTGGCGGAATAGGCTAAAATTTTACAAACTTATCGGAAACAAAAGTCGCGCCGATGGCAATTTCGTCATTTTTCGCCATGGAGTCGAAATGGGCTAAAATTTTGCAAGCTTATCGGAAACAAAAATCGCGCCGGGGGCAATTTCGTCGTTTTTCGCGACGGTGTCGGAATGGGTTAAAGTTTGACAGACTATCGGAAACAAAAATCGCGTCGGGGGCAATTTCGTCATTTTTCGTGACGGTGTCGGAATGGGCTAATATTTGACAGATTGATCAGAAATAAAAATCGCGCCGGGGGCAGTTTTGTCATTTTTCACGACGGTGTCGGAATGTGCTAAAATTTGACAGACTGACCGGAAATAAAAATCGCGCCGAGGGCAATTTCGTCATTTTTCGCGACGGAGTCGGAATGGGCTAAAATTTGGCAGAGTGATCGGAAACAAAAATAGCGCCGGGGCCAATTTCGTCAATTTTCGCTACGGTGTCGGAATGGGCTAAAATTTGACAGAGTGATCGTAAACAAAAATCGCGCCGGGGGTAATCTCGTCATTTTTCGAGACGGAGTCGGAATGGGCTAATATTTGACAGATTGATCAGAAATAAAAATCGCGACGTGGCCAATTTCGTCTGTTTTCGCAACGGTGTCGGAATGGGCTAAATTTTGACAGACCAATCGAAAACAAAAATCGCGCCGGGTTAAATTTCGTCATTTTTCGCGACGAAGTCGGAATGGGCTAAAATTTGACAGACTGATCGGAAACAAAAATCGCGCCGGGGTAATTTCGTCATTTTTCACGACGGAGTCGGAATTGGCTAAAATTTGACAGACTGATCGGAAACGAAAATCGCGCTGGGGGCAATTACGTCATTTTCCGCGACGGAGTCGGAATGGACTAAAATTTTACAGTCTTATCGGAAACAAAAATCGCGTCGGGGGCTATTTCGTCATTTTTCACGACGGAGTAGGAATGGGCTAAAATTTGACAAACTGATCGGAAACAAAAATCGCGCCAGGGCAATCTCGTTATTTTTCGCGACGGAGTCGGAATGGGCTAAAATTTGGCAGACTGATCGGAAACAAAAATCGCGCTAGGGGTAATTTCGTCATTTTCTGCGACGGCGTCGGAATGGGCTAAAATTTAACAGACTGATCGGAAACAAAAATCGCGCTGGGGCTAATTTCGTCATTTT
>NW_019236025.1:0-2160 GCF_002742605.1 Olea europaea var. sylvestris
GAATTCGCCTTATGAAAATAAAACTTGGAAGATCATACATGTTGAAGGGTAAAACGATCATTTTGCCAATTTCAACACACTGATTGTCAAATGGGGGTTGACTTGTGTAATGATAATCAGAGGATATTGTTAACGGATCATAATTTACTTCAATAACTATCGCTTGACTCGTGAGTGTAATCTCGATTTTTTGGTAGAATGAGCTGAAATTAATAGATGTATCTCAATTGGTCGAGAGTTGACCCAATTAGAAACATCTATTGGAGCTTGAGTCATGTGAGTCTAGTTAGGTCTCTCTTTGGTACCAATAAAGATGTGTGACTTAATTGGTCTACTACAATAAGTCCGAGAAAATTTATGTAATTTTCAAACCCTAATTGAGTGTTATAAATATACTCTTTATGGGTACATTTCATATGCATTTTAGGGTTAGCCAAATTTTATTTCCCAAAAGACGGAGGCACCTAAAAGAGAACAAGGGAGAAGATATAAGGGAGGAAGTATTTAGCTAGACCATTAAAAGCCCATTCAAGGTTATCATCTTCCCTTAATTTGTGAGGATTTAAAAAAATTCAATGATCTCAAGGTGATCTAACATCCTTATTCATATGGGATTAATCTTCAAAAGAAAATTAATTTCCTATTATGATGATTAAATCCAATAACCAACATCATCATCGGTGACCTAAATGTTGTCGAAGATTTGGATGTAAAACATTTTTAACTTGAACAAAAACTTCTTGACAATCTTTACCAACATGAAATTGGGAAGATGCGTGGGTGTTCGACAGCATTAAAAAATTCTTGCAATTACAACTAACTCTCGATATTACTGGCTTCACTGTCACCTTCGTCTTTGCAATAACTAGGAAAAAGGTGCAACTAACTTTTCCATTTCAAGTCCTGTGGATAAATCTAATTATGGATATTCTTGGTTAGTCGAGATACCAGGTGAATCGTCTGTCAACAGTGCATGTGATCATTTCATAACTAGGAAAATGTGGTGAAACATAGTAGTTCAATCATTGTTCCAAATCACAATTTTAATGATCCTAGAAATGAAAGGTGTCACGAAAATCCTCAAGAAATCTTGATCCGAACCAAACGAACACCAACCGACCTTTACTTGACCCACAGCTCCCACTTGGTTGCCACAAGTCTTCACCCCACAAAGGAGACACTTGGTGATTGGTTTGCGAGCCACAAAGGAAGAAAAATAGAGTGGCAATTAGAACCTCAAGGAAGAAGAAACAAACTGGCCAATAAACTCATGTTTTTTTCCTCTCTTTCTTACAAAACCAACACACCAAAAAATAGCTAGGGAGTAAGTGTATATATAATGGGTTACTTAAGGTTAACTTATGGGCCAAAGCGTAATTGGGCCAACAATCCATATAACCAATATATCATCCCAATGCAAAGCCACAACCGGGGCTGTCCAAAAGTGTTGGGCCACGAGCAACATTAACTCAATTAAGTTGTTTCAAATGGTCCCGAGTTGTTTTCGGGTCGAACTATCACTAAGGTGTAGATATAACTTATTCAACATCAATTTAACATCATCACCTAGATTTATTAGGTATCAAAAAATCCAACAAATCTCCGTCATGAAGCCCAATAAATCTGCAAGCAATTAAAATACACAGTTAGCACTTGCATAATCAAGGTAGCCAATAAAATTGGATCACAGACCTTACCTCGTGTTTCTAACCTGAAACACATACCATACATACTCCATGTACTCATTAGGGCTAAGATCAAGAACATTCAAGTAGAAGCAAATATTCACAATAAACAATCAAGAGCAAATAAACATGCGATGGCGCTATATTATAGGATAACACACACAGATCTTTTCAGAAATATGTCCATATAGAACCAGAGATTAACACCAAGTTAATAAAACACGAGGTTAAACACATATGCAACAAATGCATAAATGACCCTATGAAAAGATCTCACCACACTTATCCTATCTCATTCCTTGTTGCTCACACCTCGAGAATATATATCTCCTCTCATTGCCCACCATATTCGCTAGACCGATCACTCAACTCATATCTAATTGGTAAATCACAATAGATTCTAAGTTGTCGGGATAATCCTTTATCATCACATCACTTCACCCAACCTATGTGAATAATGGGTCTCTACCTAACA
>NW_019236026.1:0-2160 GCF_002742605.1 Olea europaea var. sylvestris
GCGCCGGGGGCAATTTCGTCATTTTTCGCGACGGTGTCGGAATGGGCTAAAATTTGACAGGTTGATCGGAAACAAAAACCGCTCCGGAGGCAATTTAGTCATTTGTCGCGACGGTGTCGGAATGGGCTAAAATTTGGCAGGTTGATGGGAAACAAAAATTGCGCCAGGGGCAATTTCGTCATTTTAAGCAATGGGGTCGGAATGGACTAAAATTTGACAGGTTGATCGAAAACAAAAACCGCGCCAGGGGCAATTTCGTCATTTTTCGCGACGGTGTCGGAATGGGCTAAAATTTGACAGGTTGATCAGAAACAAATATCGCGCCGTGGGTAATTTCTTCATTTTTCGCGACTGTGTCGAAATGGGAAAAAATTTGACACGTTTATCGAAAACAAAAATCGCGCTGGGGGCAATTTCGTCATTTATCGCGATGGTGTCGGAATGGGCTAAAATTTGACAGGTTCATCGGAAACAAAAACCGCGTCAGAGTCAATTTCGTCATTTTTCGCGACGGTGTCGGAATGGGCTCAAATTTGACAGGTTGATCGGAAACAAAAATCGTGCCTTGGGGCAATTTCGTCATTTTTCGCGACGGTGTCGAAATGGGCTCAAAGTTGACAGGTTGATCGGAAACAAAAATCGCGTCGAGGGCAATTTTATTATTTTTCGCGACCGTGTCGGAATGGGCTAAAATTTGACAGTTGATCGAAAACATAAACCGCGCCTGGGGCAATTTCGTCATTTTCGCGACGGTGTCGGAATGGGCTCAAATTCGACAGGTTGATCGGAAACAAAAACCGCGTCGGAGGCAATTTCGTCACTTTTCGCGACGGTGTCGGGGAGGCAATTTCGTCACATTTCGCGATGGTGTCGGAATGGGCTCAAATTTGACAGGTTGATCGGAAACAAAAATCGCGCCGGGGCAATTTCGTTATTTTTCGCGACTGTGTCGGAGTGGGCTAAAATTTTACAGGTTGATCGGAAACAAAAATCGCGCTAGGGGCAATTTCATCATTTTTCGCGACGGTGCCGGAATGGGCTAAAATTTGACAGGTTGATCGGAAACAATAATCGTGCCGGGGGCAATTTCGTCATTTTTCGTGACGGTGTCGGAATAGGCTAAAATATGACAGTTTGATCGGAAACAAAAATCGCGCCGGGGGCAATTTCTTCATTTTTCGCGACGGTGTGGAAATGGGATAAAATTTGACACGTTTGTCGGAAACAAAAATCGCGCTGGGGGCAATTTCGTCATTTTTCGCGACGGTGTCGGAATGGGCTAAAATTTGTCAGGTTGATGGGAAACAAAAATTGTGCCGGGGGTAATTTCGTCATTTTACGCAACGGCGTCGGAATGGGCTAAAATTTGACAGGTTGATCGGAAACAAAAACTGCGCCAGAGGCAATTTCGTCATTTTTCGCGACGGTGTCGGAATGGGCTAAAATTTGACAGGTTGATCGGAAACAAAAACAGCGCCGGAGGCAATTTAGTCTTTTTTCACGATGGTGGTGGAATGGGCTCAAAATTGACAGGTTGGTCGGAAACAAATATCGCGCCGGGGGCAATTTCGTCATTTTACACGACGGTGTCGGAATGGGTTCAAATTTGACAGGTTGATCGGAAACAAAAACCACACCGTGGGAAATTTCGTCATTTTTCGCGACAGTGTCGGAATGGGCGAAAATTTGACAGGTTGATCGAAAACATAAATCGCGCTTGGGGTAATTTCGTCATTTTTCGCGACGGTGTCGGAATGGGCTCAAATTTAACAGGTTGATCGGAAACAAAAATCGCCCCAGGGGAAATGTCGTCATTTTTCGCGACGGTGTCGGAATGGGCTAAAATTTGACAGTTTGATCGGAAACAAAAATCGCCCCAGGGGAAATGTCGTCATTTTTCCCGACGGTGTCGGAATGGGCTCAAATTTGACAGGTTGATCGGAAACAAAAACCGCGCCGGAGGCAATTTCGTCATTTTACGCGACGGTGTCGGAATGGGCTCAAATTTGACAAGTTGATCGGAAACAAAAATCGCGCCGGAGACAATTTCGTCATTTTTCGCGACTGTGTCGGAATAGGCTAAAATTTGACAGGTTGATCGGAAACAAATTTCGCGTCGGGGGCAATTTCGTCATTTTACGCGACGGTGTCGGAATGGGC
>NW_019236027.1:0-2160 GCF_002742605.1 Olea europaea var. sylvestris
TTTTTTTTTCCTTTTTTTTTTTTTTTTTTAAATTTAATTTTAAATTTATTTTAATGTAGTAAATAGAAAATTACTATTTTACCCTTTTCAAGATATTAAAAATGTGGTTAAAGTCAAATTTCTTAGTCAACTAACAGATATTTGAATGAAAACCGTCCAAAATGACCTCTGCTGCAACGTTTCGACAGGTTTGGGGTGACGGTTGCAACAAAACAAAAGTTTAGGGAAAGTTTGCTAATGTTATAAAGATTTGGAGCCTCAGCTGCAAATTTTCCATAATTAAATACTCACACAAAGGTTAAGTTCTTTTATTTTTCTTAAAAAATTTAATTCTTTTCGTTAGTCGTGAATCATGAAATTGGTGTGGCTGAAAATTGAATTAAAAAAAAAATCGATATCACTAGAATGAATAAGAAATAATATGAAAAATACGAGGAGAAGACATTTAACTCAGTCAAAACATATATTACGAGAGAAACAATTAGCGTGGCATGGATAAGAGAACCCAACCTAATCTATGATTGGTGCTTCAAGCACAATGATCAAGGAATGTTGAATGTTTGGTTATGCTAAAAATAAATTAACTTTACTTGTAATTTTTCAGTTTACTTTTAACTTTGAAGACGATCGAATATGAGTTAAATAAATTAAGTTCATGCATGACATTTAAAAATGTTTAAAATAAAATAGTTAACATAATTTGGGACAATAGAGTTTGATGTGAAAAACTACGACAATAAAATGTCAGATAATAAAAGACGACATAAAAATCAAATACTGCAAGTCGTTTTACAGAAAATATATCCGTTTAATTTTCTTAATGATGTTTCTTCATAGATGGTTAAAATCTATAACGAGAAAGAATATTTATTAGGTAAAGTTATTCGAAACCAGCATATGACATTTAATATTTCTTGATTAAGTGTCACGTGATGTTAGATCTTAGCAGCCTATGTTGTCCAAAATCTAGTATGACAAAAGATGGCCCCCAGGGCACATCTTCAAGTGTTAAAATGGAGGGTGGAAAAATTCAGCTTTGCTTGAGACTGCTGCGTCAAGGGTTCGAATCCTGAAATATGGATTTGGCTCTTGGGTAAATACAAGTGTATAAGCAGCCTTCCACCCTATACCCTTGGAGGCATAGCCTGCAATTTACTTCTTTCACGATACTCCAAGGTAGGGACGGTAGGGGACCCTTAAAGTTGGGATTTAACCTTTTTTTTAGTATGACAAAAGATGACAACGAAAATATCGATGTGGCTCCTGAAAATAGAAGTCGACAGTAAATCAAAACACAAAAAAAAAGCTACTTTAACAAATCATGGTAGAAGAATGAATTAGTGCAACACTAGAATAATAGAAACCTAGCTGCTAAGAAACTAGGGTGAGGAAAAAATGGGCACAACTAAGATTCTATTTGGAGCCAATTTTTTAGTTCAGAAAAATTCATTTTTTGACTGTTATCTTTTGAGGTGAGTCCCACCGATGAAAAATAAAGTCAACAAAAACGGCTAAAATAAGTGACCAACGGTACAAAAATTCATTTTCCCTCCTTAACATCGGCCCCAAATAGGGGCTAAATACGTTAGGATTTTTATTTTACGGTTTGTCTCAAAATAGACCGAGTTAGATCAAATGTCTAGGATAGAGTTATAACTCAAGGTTGGCAAAACCCTTAATACATATAGAGAGATAGATTGGGTTGGGCTTAGCACTTAGGAACCGTGATCCAGATCCAGACCTCACTATCGACTTTTCGTTTAAGATCAAAATTAATAATTTTTATTTGGAAGTTTTTTTCCATTAAAAGAATATAGCACTTTCGTAGACAACCATTGATAGGGATATTCCTTGATATATAGATAAAAATATCTTTATATGTGTTGCAATCATAAAAAAAATAAAAATAAAAAATAAATAATAATAAATAAATAAAAACTTCTCCTGATTCTTATTTCCTTGAAACTGTGATCTAGAAATAAAGGAATCATTTCCTTGTCGTTGTGTCAAGGTACCACTATTTAGTTTGCTCCAAGACTTCACCCCCTTGAGAATAGGGTGCCTGCCAAGATAGAGCTAAGAGCAAACTTATATTTTCATGGGGTTTGCCTTGCCTCAACATCTAAATAAATAAAAGATGGCACCGAAAAAGAAGCAATC
>NW_019236028.1:0-2160 GCF_002742605.1 Olea europaea var. sylvestris
CGAATTAGACTAGCAATTTTAGAAAATGATCAAATCCGAAGTTTTCATGGAATCGAAACCACTTTTCATTGGCTCGATTTCAACCGAATTAGACTAGCTATTTGCCAAAGACGAACAAACCCGATGTTATCTTGAAATCGAAAGCCACATTTCATTGGCTCGATTCCAATCGAATTAGACGATCAATTCGCCAAAAATGAAAAAACCCGAAGTTATCATAGAATCAATAACTAATTTTCATTGGCTCGATTCCAATCGAATTAGACTACCACTACGTAAAAAACGAACAAACCCGAACTTATCATGAAATCAAAAACCACTTTCCATTGGCTCGATTCCAATCGAATTAGACTAGCAAGTTCCGAAAATGATCAAATTCGAATTTATCATGAAATCAAAACCACTTTTCGTTGGCTCGATTCCAATCAAATTAGACTAGCAATTCATCAAAAACGAACAAACCCGATGTTATCATGAAATCAAAAACCCTTTTCATTGGCTCGATTCCAATCGAATTATGAAATCGAAAATCACTTTTCATTTTCTCGATTCCAATCGAATTAGTTTAGCAATGTGCCGAAAACATTCAAACCCGAAGTTATCATGAAATCGAAAACCACTTTTCATTGGCTCTATTCCAATCGAATTAGACTAGCAATTTTTCGAAAACGATCAAACCTGAAGTTATCATGAAATCGAAAGCCACTTTTCATTGGCTCGAATCCAATTGGAAAAGATTAGTAATTCGCCAAAAATGATCAAACCCGAAGTTATCATGAAATAAAGAACCACTTTTGATTGGCTGGATACCAATCGAATTAGATAAGGAATTAGCCGAAAATGAACAAACCCGAAGTTATCATGAAATCAAAAACCACTTTTCATTGGCTCGATTCCAATCGAATTAGACTAGCGTTACGCAAAAAACGAACAAACCCGAAGTTATCATGAAATCAAAACCCATTTTTCATTGGCTCGATTATAATCGAATTGGACTAGCAAGTTGCCAAAGACGATCAAACCCAATGTTATCATGAAATCAAAAACCACTTTTCATTGGCTCGATTCCAATCGAATTAGACCAGCAATTTCCCGAAGACGAACAAACCAGATGTTATCTTGGATTTGAAAGTCACTTTTCTTTTTCTCAAATCCAATCGAAATAGATTAGTAATTCATCGAAAATGATCAAACCCGAAGTTATCATGAAATAAAAAACCACCTTTCATTGGCTCGATTCCAATCGAATTAGACTTGTAATTAGCCGAAAACGAACAAAACCAAAGTTATCATGAAATCAACAAACCACTTTTCATTGGATCGATTCTAATCGAATTAGACTAGCATTTCGTTAAAAACGAACAAACCCGAAGTTATCATGAAATCAAAAACTAATTTTCATCGGCTCGATTCCAATCGAATTACACTAGCATTAGGCAAAAAATTAACCAACGCGAAGTCATCATGAAATCAAAAACCACTTTTCATTGGCTCGATTCCAATCGAATTAGACTAGCTATTTGCCAAAGACGAACAAACCCGATGTTATCATGAAGTCGAAAGGCACTTTTCATTGGCTCGATTCCAATAGAATTGGACTAGCAGTTCGTCGAAAATGATTAAACCCGAATTTATCATGAAATCAAAAACCACTTTTAATATGCTTGATTCCAATCGAATTGGACTAGCATTTTGCCAAAAATGAAAAAAACCCAAAGTTATCATGAAATCAAAAACTATATTTCATTGGCTCAATTCCAATCGAATTAGACTAGCATTACGCAAAAAATGAACAAACGCGAAGTTATCATGAAGTCAAAAACCACTTTTCATTGGCTCGATTCCAATCAAATTAGAATAGCGATTTTCGAAAATGATCAAATCCGAAGTTATCATGAAGCCAAAACAACTTTTCATTGGCTCGATTCCAATAGAATTGGACTCGTAATTCACAGAAAAATATCAAACCCGAAGTTATCATGAAATAAAAAACCACTTTTCATTGGCTCGATTCCAATCGAATTAGGAAATCGAAAACCACTTTTCATTTGCTCGATTCCAATAAAATTGGACTCGCAATTCGTAGAAAATGATCAAACCTGAAGTTATCATGAAATAAAAAAGCACTTTTCATTGGCTCGATTCCAATCGAATTATGAA
>NW_019236029.1:0-988 GCF_002742605.1 Olea europaea var. sylvestris
CTAGCGCGATTTTTGTTTCCATCAACTAGTCAAATTTTAGCCCATCCCGACACAGTCGAGAAAAATGACGAAATTGCCCCTGGAGCGATTTTTCTTTCCGATCAATACGCCAAATTTCAGCCCATTCCGACATAGTCGAGAAAAATGAAGAAATTGCCCTCGGCGCGATTTTCGTTTCCCATCGACCAGTCAAATTTTAGCCGATTCCGACACCGTCCCGAAAAATGACGAAATTGCCCACGGCACGATTTTTGTTTCCGATCATCCTATCAAATTTTAGCCCATTCCGACACAGTTGCGAAAAATGACAAAATTATCACCGGCGCGGTTTTTGTTCCCGATCAACCAGTCAAATTTGAGCCCATTCCGACACAGTCGATAAAAATGACGAAATTGCCCCCGGCGCGGTCTTTGGTTCCGATCAACCTGTCAAATTTGAGCCCATCTCGACACAGTCGCGAAAAATGACGAAATTGCCCTCGGTGTGGTTTTTTGTTTCCGATCAACCTGTCAAATTTTAGCCCATTTCGACACAGTCGCGATAAATGACGAAATTGTCCCTGGCGCGGTTTTTGTTTCCGATCAACCAGTAAAATTTGAGCCCATTCCGACAAAGTCGAGAAAAATGACGAAATTGCCCCCGGCGCGGTTTTTGTTCCCGATCAACCTGTCAAATTTGAGCCCATTCCGACACAGTCGCGAAAAATGATGAAATTGCCCCTGGCGCGATTTTTGTTTCCGATCAACTTGTCAAATTTCAGCCCATTCCTACACAGTCGAGAAAAATGACGAAATTTCCCCCGGCGGGATTTTTGTTTCCTATCAACCTGTCAAATTTTAGCCCATTCCGACACAGTCGAGAAAAATGACGAAATTGCCTCCGGCGCGATTTTTCATTCCGATCAACCTCCCAAATTTAAGCCCATTCCGACACAATCGAGAAAAATGACGAAATTGCCCCCGGCGCGATTTTCGTTTCCGATCAACC
>NW_019236029.1:1152-2160 GCF_002742605.1 Olea europaea var. sylvestris
GGCGCATTTTTTGTTTCCGATCAACCCGTCAAATTTTAGCCCATTACGACACAGTCGAGAAAAATGACGGAATTACCCCCGGCGCGATTTTTGTTCCCGATCAACCTGTCAAATTTTAGCCCATTCCGACACAGTTGCGAAAAATGACGAAATTGCCCCCGACGCGGTTTTTTGTTAACGATCAACCTGTCAAATTTTAGCCCATTCCGACACAGTTGCGATAAATGACGAAATTGCCCCTAGCACGATTTTTGTTTCCGATCAACCAGTCAAATTTTAGCCCATTCCGACACAGTTGCGATAAATGACGAAATTGCCCCTAGCACGGTTTTTGTTCCCGATCAACCAGTCAAATTTGAGCCCATTCCGACACAGTCGAGAAAAATGACGAAATTGCCCCCGGCGCGGTTTTTGTTCCCGATCAACCTGTCAAATTTGAGCCCATTCCGACACAGTTGCGAAAAATGACGAAATTGCCCCCGACGCGGTTTTTTGTTAACGATCAACCTGTCAAATTTTAGCCCATTCCGACACAGTTGCGATAAATGACGAAATTACCCCTAGCACGATTTTTGTTTCCGATCAACCAGTCAAATTTTAGCCCATTCCGACACAGTCGAGAAAAATGACGAAATTGCCCCCGGAGCGATTTTTCTTTCGGATCAATACGCCAAATTTCAGCCCATTCCAACATAGTCGAGAAAAATGAAGAAAATTGCCCCCGGCGCGATTTTCGTTTCCGATCAACCAGTCAAATTTTAGCCGATTCCGACACCGTCCCGAAAAATGACGAAATTGCCCACGGCACGATTTTTGTTTCTGATCATCCTATCAAATTTTAGCCCATTCCGACACTGTTGCGAAAAATGACAAAATTATCCCCGGCGCGGTTTTTGTTCCCGATCAACCAGTCAAATTTGAGCCTATTCCGACACAGTCGAGAAAAATGACGAAATTGCCCCCGGCGCGGTTTTTGGTTCCGATCAACCTGTCAAATTCGAGCCCATC
>NW_019236030.1:0-2159 GCF_002742605.1 Olea europaea var. sylvestris
ATTGCCCCCGGCGCGATTTTTGTTTCCGATCATCCTGTCAAATTTTAGCCCATTCCGACACCGTCGCGAAAAATGACGAAATTACCCCCGGTGCGATTTTTGTTTCCGATCAACCTGTCATATTTTAGCCCATTCCGACACCGTAGCGAAAAATGACGAACTTGCCCTCGGCGCGATTTTTTTTCCGATCAGTCTATCAAATTTTAGCCCATTCCGACAGCGTCGCGAAAAATGACGAAATTACCCCCGGGGCGATTTTTGTTTCCGCTCATCCTGTCAAATTTTAGCCCATTCCAACTGCGTCGCGAAAGATGACGAAATTACCCCCTGAGCGATTTTTGTTTCCGATCAGCCAGTCAAATTTTAGCCCATTCCGACAGCGTCGCGAAAAATGACCAAATTGCCCCCGGGGCGATTTTTGTTTCCGCTCATCCTGTCAAATTTTAGCCCATTTCGCTACCGTCGCAAAAATGACGAAATTGCCCCTAGCGCGGTTTTTGTTTCCGATCATCCTGTCAAATTTTAGCCCATTCCGACAGCGTCGCGAAAAATGCCCAAATTGCCCCCGGGGCGATTTTTGTTTCCGCTCATCCTGTCAAATTTTAGCCCATTCCGACAGCGTCGCGAAAAATGCCCAAATTGCCCCCGGGGCGATTTTTGTTTCCGCTCATCCTGTCAAATTTTAGCCCATTCCGACAGCGTCGCGAAAAATGCCCAAATTGCCCCCGGGGCGATTTTTGTTTCCGCTCATCCTGTCAAATTTTAGCCCATTCCGACAGCGTCGCGAAAAATGCCCAAATTGCCCCCGGGGCGATTTTTGTTTCCGCTCATCCTGTCAAATTTTAGCCCATTCCGACACCGTCGCGAAAAATGACGAAATTGCCCCTAGCGCGATTTTTGCCTCCAGTCAACCAGCCAAATTTCAGCCCATTTCGCCACCGTCGCAAAAATGACGAAATTGTCCCTGGCGGTTTTTGTTTCCGATCAGCCTTTCAAATTTTAGGCCATTCAGACACCGTCGCGAAAAATGACGAAATTGCCCCCGGGGCTATTTTTGTTTCCGCTCATCCTGTCAAATTTTAGCCCATTCCGACAGCGTCGCGAAAAATGACGATATTTCCCCCGACGTAATTTTTGTTTCCGATCATCCTGTCAAATTTTAGCCCATTTCGCTACCGTCCCAAAAATGACGAAATTGCCCCTGGCTCGGTTTTTGCTTTCGATCAACCCGTCAAATTATAGCCCATTCCGACACCATCGCGAAAAATGACGAAATTGCCCCTGGCGAGATTTTTGTTTCCGATCAACCCGCCAAATTTTAACCCATTTTGACACCGTCGCGAAAAATGACGAAATTACCCCAGGCGCGATTTTTGTTTCCGATCAGCCTATGAAATTTTAGCCCATTCCGACCCGTCGCGAAAAATGACGAAATTACCCCCAGCACGATTTTTGTTTCCGATCATCCTGTCAAATTTTAGCCCATTCAGACACCGTCGCGAAAAATGATGAAATTGCACCGGCGCGATTTTTGTTTCCGATCAGCCTGTCAAATTTTAGTCCATTCCGACACCGTCACGAAGAATGACGAAATTGCCCCCGGCGCGATTTTTGTTTCCGATCAGCCTGTCAAATTTTAGCCCATTCCGACCCCGTCGCGAAAAATAACGAAATTGCCCCCTGCGCGATTTTTGTTTCCGATCAACCTGTCAAATTTTAGCCCATTCCGACACCGTCGCGAGAAATGACGAAATTGCCCCCGGTGCGATTTTTGTTTCCGATCAGCCTGTCAAATTTTAGCCCATTCCGACCCCGTCGCGAAAAATAACGAAATTGCCCCCTGCGCGATTTTTGTTTCCGATCAACCTGTCAAATTTTAGCCCATTCCGACACCGTCGCGAGAAATGACGAAATTGCCCCCGGTGCGATTTTTGTTTCCGATCAGCCTGTCAAATTTTAGCCCATTCCGACAGCGTCGCGAAAAATGACGAAATTGGCCCCTGAGGCGATTTTTGTTTCCGCTCATCCTGTCAAATTTTAGCCCATTCCGACTGCGTCGCGAAAAATGACGAAATCGCCCCCGACGCGATTTTTGTTTCCGATCATCCTGTCAAATTTTAGCCCATTCCGACACCGTCGCGAAAAATGATTAAATTGCA
>NW_019236031.1:0-2159 GCF_002742605.1 Olea europaea var. sylvestris
CAAAAGTTGCGCTCAATTCTTCGTCCGTCGATTCTCCAAGCATTCTAAATATGCAAGTGCTAATTTTTTTGAAAAATCGCCAACATCCCTCGTACGTCATGACGAAGTGGTGAGTTCAATCCAAAATGGTCGCTACATTTCCAAAAAGTTCTTATGGGCCCAAACCGGACACCTTGTGCAAAAGTTACGCTCAATTCTTCGTCCGCCGACTATCCAAGCGTTCTAAATATGCAAGTGGTTATTCTTTTGAAAAATGGTCAAAATCCCTCATACATCACGATGAAGTGATGAGTTCAACCCAAAACGGTCGCTACATTTCCAAAAAGTTCTTACGGTCCAAAACGGACACCGTGTGCAAAAGTTACGCTCAATTCTTCGTCCGTCGATTCGCCAAGCATTCTAAATATGCAAGTGCTAATTCTTTTGAAAAATCGCCAAAATCCCTCGTACGTCACGACGAAGGGGTGAAATCAATCCAAAACGGTCGCTACATTTCCAAAAAGTTCTTACGGTCCAAAACGGACACCGTGTGCAAAAGTTACGCTCAATTCTTCGTCCGTCGATTCGCCAAGCATTCTAAATATGCAAGTGCTAATTCTTTTGAAAAATCGCCAAAATCCCTCGTACGTCACGACGAAGGGGTGAAATCAATCCAAAACGGTCGCTACATTTCCAAAAAGTTCTTACGGTCCAAAACGGACACCGTGTGCAAAAGTTACGCTCAATTCTTCGTCCGTCGATTCGCCAAGCATTCTAAATATGCAAGTGCTAATTCTTTTGAAAAATCGCCAAAATCCCTCGTACGTCACGACGAAGTGGTGAGTTCAATCCAAAACGGTCGCTACATTTCCAAAAAGTTCTTATGGGCCCAAACTGGACACCTTGTGCAAAAGTAACGCTCAATTCTTCGTCCGCCGACTCTCCAACCGTTCTAAATATGCAAGTGTTCATTCTTTCAAAAAATGGCCAAAATCCCTCGTACGTCACGACGAAGGGGTGAAATCAATCCAAAACGGCCGCTACATTTCCAAAAAGTTCTTATGGGCCCAAAACAGACACCGTGTGCAAAAGTTACGCTCCATTCTTCGTCCGCCAACTCTCCAAGCGTTCTGAATTTACAAGCACTCATTCCTTCAAAAAATGGCCAAAATCAGTCGCAGGTCACGACAAACTTGTGAGCTCAATCCAAAACGGTTGCTACATTTTCAAAAACTACTTATGGGCCCAAAACGGACACTGCGTGCAAAAGTTGCGCTCAATTCTTCATCCGCCGACTCCCCAAGCATTCTAAATATGCAAGTGCTAATTCTTTTGAAAAATGGCCAAAATCCCTCATTGGCCGTGACGAAGTTGTGAGTTCAATCCAAAACGGTCGCTACATTTCGAAAAAGTACTTATGGGCCCAAAACGGACACTGCGTGCAAAAGTTACGCTCAATTCTTCATCCGTCGACTCTCCAAGCGTTCTAAATATGCAAGTGTTCATTCTTTCGAAAAATGGCCAAAATCCCTCATTGGCCGTGACGAAGTTGTGAGTTCAATCCAAAACGGTCGCTACATTTCCAAAAAGTTCTTACGGGCCCAAAACGGACACCTTGTGCAAAAGTAACGCTCAATTCTTCGTCCGCCGACTCTCTAACAGTTCTAAATATACAAGCGCTCATTCCTTCAAAAAATGGCTAGAATCACTCGTACGTCACGACGAAGTGGTGAGCTCAATCCAAAACGGTCGCTACATTTCGAAAAAGTACTTATGGGCCCAAAACGGACACCGCGTGCAAAAGTTGCGCTCAATTCTTCGTCCGTCGACTCTCCAAGCATTCTAAATATGCAAGTGCTAATTCTTTTGAAAAATGGCCAAAATCCCTCGTACGACACGATGAAGTGGTGAGTTCAATCCAAAATGGTCGCTACATTTCTAAAAAGTTCTTATGGGCCCAAAACGGACACCGGGTGCAAAAGTAACGCTCAATTCTTCGTCCGTCGACTCTCCACGCGTTCTAAATATACAAGCGCTCATTCCTTCCAAAAATGGCCAAAATAACTCGTACGTCATGACGAAGTGGTGAGTTAAATTCGAAACGGTCGCTACATTTTCGAAAAGTACAATGGGCCCAAAACGGACACCGCGTGCAAAAGTTACGCTCAATTCTTCGACCG
>NW_019236032.1:0-2159 GCF_002742605.1 Olea europaea var. sylvestris
AACCATATTGCCCGTGATCCAAAAAAGGGCAAGAAGGATTGAACTTTATTACATACAAGATGGAGATGCAATGGATTAGAGGATAGAGATTAAAAGTTTTCTTAAAAAACCTAATAAAGGAAATAGTAGAAAAAATGAAGCTGCGTTTGCTAAACTATACACTAATAGATGAAGAGTTGTTTAAGAAACGCTCTGATGGTATATTGCTAAAATGTGTAAGTTTGCAAGAAGTCAGGACGATCATGGCTGAAGTGCACGAAGGGATATGTGGAGCTCATCAAGCTGGCCAAAGGATGAGATGGTTAATTATTAGGAGTGGATATTTTTGGCCAAAGATGGGAGAATTATGCGTTCAGTATGCAAAGAGTTGTAAAAGCATGGTCCAATACAAAGGGCGCCAACACGAGAGATGTCACCTATTATTAAACCTTAGCCGTTCAAGGGTTGGGCGATAGACCTGATAGGGAAGATTTATCCCCCATCGTCCAAGCAACATACTTTTGTTATAGTTGCAACTGATTATTTCACTAAGTGGGTAGATGCGGTACCTTTAAAGGAGATCACCCAAAAGAATGTCATAGAATTTATCCGTGATCACATCATTTATAGATTTGGAATTCCACAAACTTTGATGGTAGATCACGGAACATCTTTGAATGGGGATCAAGTGAATAAATTTTTGAGCGAGTTTGGGGTTAAATTAGTGAACTCCACATCATATTACACTCAATCCAATGGACAAGCAGTATCTTCTAATAAGATTCTAAAAAATATCATAAGATAAATGAAAATGCCAAAAATTGGTACGAATGTCTGAATAAGACCTTATGGGCTTATAGGACGTCGCCTCGGTCAAGTACCAAAATTACTCCTTTCCAACTTACTTATGGACAGGAGGCCATTTTGCCTATGGAAATCAATGTGCAATCGATCCGAGTGTGGTTGCAACATTAGTTAAGTGATGATGAGTATACGGATTCACTAGTTCAAAATTTATTAGAATTGGACGAATTAAAGTTGGACGTCCTAGATAGATTGCAAGTTCAACAACAAAGGATGACTAAATTTTATAATAAAAAAGTTATAGCCAAATCGTTCAGCCTGGGCGAATTAGTTTGGAAAATGATACTTCCTTTGGATAGTAAGGATCCAAAGTACGGGAAGTGGTCGCCTAATTGGAAAGGACCATACAAAGTAAACAGTGTGTTGCCTAATGGAGCATATCATTTGGAAGATTTAGATGGCACCAAGCACGTGAGATTCATTAATGACAAATATTTAAAAAAATATGTTCCTTCCTTATGGAAAAGTGAACAGATAAAAGCTTAATCAAAACGTATTGAACGATCGAAGATAAAAAAAAAAAGGTCAGACCGAAATACGTTCAAATAAATTTCTTTATTATCAAACGTTCATTACAAAATTGCAAAATACAAAATAATAAATGCTCTACAAGTTACAATTAAGAGTAAACTAATCTCCCGATCGTTCGCCGAGTAAAAGGGTGAACTGGCCTTGATTGCCATCCTGATCGCACTGCTGTAAAGGCAAGCAGAGAGGCCGAGAAGCACACCCAGCAAGCAGAAGAGAAGAGAAGCACCCTCACATCGCCTTTCTAAATGCATCGCTGCAATGATGGGTAAGGAGACTGAGAAGCACTCTCAGCAAGTAAGGTGGCTTACAGGCGTCCTCAAAAATTGTCTTTCATCATCGAACTCCTTGTAAGGAACATGGAGACGATGGGAAGAACTTCGCTGGCCAAAGAATATTTCCTATATCTCCCATACCAAATGTGATATCAAGAAAGATGGCAAAATGGGCAGATCAAATGATCAATTTCCATGGAAAATGAAGGTTTTGGATTGATTGTCAAAATGCCAAACAATGGCAGCAAATTGGTTTTTTGAAGAAGAAAATGGAAATGAAGATGGAAAGTGTGAAGTATACGTGCATTTATAGGAGGGTGAAGGTGAAAAAACTGAATATGAACAGCCACATTCGTGCCTAGTAAATGGAATTAAGTGGTCCAAAGTCTTGGGAAAAGAGGCAGAAATATCAAGAGAAGATGTGCAAAATTTTTTAGCATAAAGCAGTTAAATGCTTGAGCGATTGACGATTAAAAGACAAACGTCAATAAATACACAAGAAGCTAAAATAGT
>NW_019236033.1:0-2159 GCF_002742605.1 Olea europaea var. sylvestris
TACTCAGGTCCAAAGCTCCCCCACCAATAGCATATGGAATCAGAATGAAAGCATGTAAAAGCAATGTTCTAAAAAACGTAATGCGTGGCAAAGCGTGAAGACCAAGCTTCAAGCTAGGCAAGGCTTAAGCATAAAAAAGCATTTTCTTTTTTTAAATTTTTATTCAATCTAAAAGTCATTTAATAATACATACAAACAAGATATAGTATAGAAGTGCTAACTGAATATTTGGAGAGTTTTTAATTTTTATTAATTAGTAAAAGATATGAAAAATAATTAACTAACTTAATAAAATATAAATAACTACTAATGTAATAGTACGTACAATACACTAAAGTCAAACCAAAGGAATTCTTATCCCACATCCGAAGTTCACACAAAATCCTTGGAGATGCTTTCTATAAATTAGTGGGCCAATAAGTGGGTAAACAACTTTTTGGACCTTTCAATCCAATTTGATAAAAGTTGAAATGTTGAAAATTTTATAATAAAAAAAAAAATAAAGCACGCTTTAAACGGTCAAGCTTCTGTTGACCCCTTAATTAGCCGCCCAGGCCCTAGGCTCAGCATTTTTGCCACGCCTCACGAATAGGCGTTGTCTAGACGGGCAATTTACAACACTCTGTAAAAGTTACTAATAAGATAAGGACTGTGAGGAAAGTATTGCTTCTTCAAATGAAAGTAATAAACTGAACGTGGGCAACACAATTTACATCACATTTATCAGTTCTAATTAAAATTTTATGATGGCATATGCTCACTATTTTGTCAGATTGATAATTACCTTCACATAAAGTTTGCATTTGACCTCGTGTACTACATTAATTCCCTTTTCTTCGCTCTTTTTCACAGATGGGCTGCTGAGTTGCTCAGCGTCGTCTTCTATGTAGCAAGAAATTAATAAAAATACAAAAACACTAAGCTCAGGTTAAAAAAGTCTGAATTGCAAAAATTACTTTTATTAGTTCATATATAATTTGCATATTTTCCACCAATTATGGAACACATATGAAGCAATTTTACTTGTAACAGAGAATTTTGTCATTTGACATGATAAGGTCATAAATTGATAGTTACTCTGAGTTCTTCAAACTTTAGCCACCATCTTCAGAAGTCTTTTGAAAGACCAATTGCTAAGGAAAACTATGTTACAAGTTATAAGAGCAAAGAAATGGTATAGATTTATCAAACCCTCCAAAATAGTCCAACTGATTTATAGCCCATGAGGAAGCAAGCAATTTTCTATAAGTGAAAGTCCAACTGATATTAAGGACTTTCGCCCTATTAGCCTTGTCAGCGGGGTGTATAAGATTATAGCGAAAGTCCTGGCAAACAGGTTAAAAGAGGTGCTGGGGAAAGTAGTGTCCAAGTTTCAGAAAGCATTTGTAAAAGGGCGTCAGATTTTGGACTCTGTGCTTATTGCGAATGAATGCATAGATTCAAGAATGCGGCTTAGGGTCCCAGGGATGTTATGTAAGATAAATATTCAGAAGGCTTATGATCATGTAAATTGGGGATTCCTGTTGTATATGCTTAGGCGTGTGGCTTTGGGGATAAGTGGTGTAAATGGATTCAATTCTGTATTTTTACTGTTTCATTCTCAGTTTTGGTCATCGGAACACCCGATGGTTATTTCTAGAGAAGTAGAGGCTTGAGAAAAGGAGATCCATTGTCTCCATTGTTATTTGTCATTGTGATGGAGGCTTTCAGTAGGATGATTGAAAGAGCTCTGGGAGCGGGTTTGTTAAGGGGTTTTATGGTTGATCAATTGCAGGTGTCCCATTTGTTATTTGCAGATAACACGCTAATCTTATGCGATGCAGATGTTGAACAATTCAGGAACTTGCGCCATCTGCTCCTATGCTTTTAAGCGGTGTCTGGTTTGAAGATTAATTTGAGGAAGTCTGAGACTATTCCAATAGGAGAGGTCAATAACGTGGAGAAGCTAGCTAATATATTGGGTTGTAAGGTTGCGCAGCTGTCGATGTCATATCTAAGGCTCCCGTTAGGGGGCACAATTTAAAAGTACCCATATCTGGTATGGTATTGTGGAAAGAATGGAGAGGAGGTTAGCAAGGTGGAAGCGTATGTACCTTTCTAAGTGAGGCAGACTTACTCTCATTAAATTAACTCTCTCCAATCTCCCTACTTATTTTTTG
>NW_019236034.1:0-2159 GCF_002742605.1 Olea europaea var. sylvestris
CTATATTACAATAAATCCTAAATTTTTTGGACTTATGGTACAAACATAATATCCATCAGTCGTAATTTCCTTCCAAAATCTACTGAATTATGAGTTACAGTGAAAGTGATTATTATACGAAACTAACCTTCTATTTATTTATTATTATTTTTTTTTTTTTGAGGAGAATAAACATGGAGATTTAAAACAATGAAACCAGCCTAAGTGGAATTATAAAAATTCGCACATCTAATGCACGCCTATTAGAATGAGGTAATCTCATGTTAATTTAAATATATAGAGAACCTTTGGAACTATTTTGGAATCACTTGCAGTAATATCTGATGTTGTCCATCGACTTACTCTAGAAATTTTCCAAATGTGTCGCCAAAGTAACGGTGCACCCATATTCAATCTCTATCTATTCTCTTCTGTTCAGCACTCCTTCAAAATTGTAGAACTCATCTTTAGCGAACAAGCCAGCAACTTCTCCCTAACACTCCAATCAATTTCATTTAACACAAGAATTGTTTCCTTTGTCTTCTTCGAAGATTAAATACTTTCGACACGAAGAATAGTTCTCCCATGGAGTGAATTGATGTTATTTATAACATTTACAATGTCCTGAAATCTAACCACGGCGAACTGTTCGATATAAGGTTGTTGAAAATGATGTTAGTCAAAACAAGTTCTCTTGAACGAAACACTTTCCCCGACATTATAATTGACCCAAACTTGTCACTTCCAATTGTTATGTGCGATGATCTTTTTTTCAAACAGAACTAAGGACATATTCACTGTGAGAAAAATGCCGTAGTCTAAGATATGATTGTTATTTTATGTGAGATTGTCTCCAATCGATAATGAAACAAGGACTCACACTACATAACAATGAAATCCTAGATTTAGTGGATTTATGGTACAAACATAATATACTTCATTCGTAATTTCCTTCAAAAATGAATTGAATTATAAGTTACAGTAAAACTGATTATTGTACGAAACTAACCTTTTCTATTTGTTTAAGGAGAAACAATGAAACCGGCCCAAGTAGTATTATAAAAATATACACAATTAATTCATTCCTATAAGAAAGAGTTAATCATGTTAATATGAATATGTGGAGAACCTTTGGAAACATTTGCGGTAATATCTAAAGTTCTCCATCATCTTAATAGTAGAATTTTCCAAGTGCATTGCCAAAGTAACGGTGCACCTATATTCAATCTCTACATATACTCTTCTCTTCAACACTCCATGAATATCATAGAACTCATCTTTAGTGAACAGGCCAGCAACTTCTTCCTTAAGACACTAATTAATTTTATGTTACTTAAAAATTGTTTCCTTTGTCATTGTTGAAGATTAAATACCTTCGACAAGAAGTATAGTTCTCCCCAAGAGTGAATTGATGAAATTTATGACATCTAGAACATCCTACAAATTCATCACGGCGAACTATTCGATATAAGGTCGTCGGAAAGGTTGTTTGCCCAACAAGTTCTCTTGAACTGAACACTTTCCCTGACATCTTAAGTGACCCAAATTTGACTCTTCCAATTGTTACGTGTGACGATTTTTCACAAACTGAACTAAGGGCAGATTCACTGCTAAAATTGCTCTAGGCCAAGATATAATTGATATTGTATGCGAGATTATCCCCTATCAATAATGAAATTAGCTCTCACTTTATATTAAAATTAATCCTAAAGTGGATTTATGGTATGAGCATAATATCCTTCAGTTGTAATTCCCTTCCAAAATTTACTGAAATATAAGTTACAGTAAAAGTGATTGTTATACGAAACTAACCTTCTCTATATATTTAAGGAGAAAAAACATGGAGATTTAAAACGATGAAACTGGCCTAAGTGGTATTATGAAAATTTGCACATTTAATGCACGCCTATAAGAAAGAGGTAATCATGCTAATTTTAATATGTAGAGAACCTTTGGAACAATTTTGGAAACATTTGCAGTAATATCTGAAGTTCTCCAACAATTTACTCTTAGAATTTTCCAAGTGCGTCGTCAAAGTAGTTGTGCGCCCATAATCAATCTCCACGTATTCTCTTCTCTTCAACACTCCATGAAAAATGTAGAACTCATCTTTAGAGAACTGTCCAGCAAAATCTTCCCAACGACTACAATCAATTTCATGTTAATTAAAAATTGTTTCC
>NW_019236035.1:0-1578 GCF_002742605.1 Olea europaea var. sylvestris
AGCCCATTTCGACACCGTCGCGAAGAATGACGAAATTGCCCCCTGCGCGATTTTTGTTTTCGATCAACCTGTCAAATTTGAGCACATTCCAACACCGCCGCGAAAAATGAAAAAATTGACCCTGGCGCGATTTCTGTTTCCGATCAACCTGTCAAACTTTAGCCCATTCCGACACCGTCTAGAAAAATGACTAAATTTCCCCTGGCGCGGTTTTCGTTTCCGATCAACCTGTCAAATTTTAGCCCATTCCGACACTGTCGCGAAAAATGACGAAATAGCTCTAGGCGCGATTTTTGTTTCCGATCAACCTGTCAAATTTTAGCACACTCCGACACCGTCGTGAAAAATGACGAAATTGCCTCCGGCGTGATTTTTGTTTCCTATAAACCGGTCAAATTTTCGCCCATTTCGACACCGTCACGAAGAATGACGAAATTGCCCCCTGGCGCGATTTTCGTTTCCGATCAACCTGTCAAATTTGAGCCCATTCCGACACCGTCGTAAAAAATGACGAAATTGCCTCCGGCGCGATTTTCGTTTCCGATCAACCTGTCAAATTTGAGCCCATTCCGACACCGTCGTAAAAAATGACGAAATTGCCTCCGGCGCGATTTTCGTTTCCGATCAACCTGTCAAATTTGAGCCCATTCCGACACCGTCGTAAAAAATGACGAAATTGCCTCCGGCGCGATTTTCGTTTCCGATCAACCTGTCAAATTTGAGCCCATTCCGACACCGTCGTAAAAAATGACGAAATTGCCTCCGGCGCGATTTTCGTTTCCGATCAACCTGTCAAATTTGAGCCCATTCCGACACAGTCGAGAAAAATGACGAAATTGCCCCCGGCGCGATTTTTGTTTCCGATCAACCTGTCAAATTTTAGCCCATTTCGACACCGTCGCGAAGAATGACGAAATTGCCCCCGACGCGATTTTTGTTTTCGATCAACCAGTCAAATTTGTGCCCATTCCAACACCGTCGCGAAAAATGACAAAATTGACCCTGGCGCGATTTTTGTTTCCGATCAACCTGTCAGATTTTGGCCCACTCCGACACCGTCTCGAAAAATGACGAAATTGCCCCGGCGCGATTTTTGTTTCCGATAAACCTGTCAAATTTGAGCCCATTTCGACGCCGTCGCGAAAAATGACGAAATTGCCCCGGCGCGATTTTTGTTTCCGATCAACCTGTCAGATTTTGGCCCACTCCGACACCGTCGCGAAAAATGACGAAATTGCCCCCGGCACGATTTTCGTTTCCGATCAACCAGTCAAATTTGAGCCCATTCCAACACCGCCGCGAAAAATGAAAAAATTGACCCTGGCACGATTTTTGTGTCCGATCAACCTGTCAAATTTTAGCCCATTCCGACACCGTCGCGAAAAATGACTAAATTGCCCCCGGCGCGGTTTTCGTTTACGATCAGCCTGTCAAATTTTAGCCCACTCCGACACCGTCTCGAAGAATGACGAAATTGCCCCCGACGCATTTTTTCTTTCAGATAAACCGGTCAAATTTTAGCCCATTTCGACACCGTCGCGAAGAATGACGAAATTGCCCCCGGCGCGATTTTTGTTT
>NW_019236035.1:1842-2159 GCF_002742605.1 Olea europaea var. sylvestris
ATTTTGTTTTCGATCAACCTGTCAAATTTGAGCCCATTCCAACACAGCCGTGAAAAATGAAAAAATTGACCCTGGCGCGATTTTTGTTTCCGATCAACCTGTCAAATTTTAGCCCATTCCGACACCGTCGCGAAGAATGAAGAAATTGCCCCCGACACGATTTTCGTTTCCGATCAACCAGTCAAATTTGAGCCCATTCCAACACCGCCGCGAAAAATGAAAAAATTGACCCTGGCACGATTTTTGTGTCCGATCAACCAGTCAAATTTTAGCCCATTCCGACACCGTCGCGAAAAATGACTAAATTGCCCCCGGCG
>NW_019236036.1:0-2159 GCF_002742605.1 Olea europaea var. sylvestris
CTTGGCCAAATCTGTGGAATGGATGCATCTTTATGAGTAACATACCCCGAAAGGAAATAACTCGAAGAACAAACAACTTGTATAGCATTCAGTTTCACTTGGACCGCTTCTTCCATGGCTGTTCTCCCAACAGAATGACAAGCTACATAAAAATGATCTGCGCCCCCACTTCGATTCCAATAAGGATACTTGATACTAATGTTGGCAACATATTCTTTGACGAATTTCTTAATCCTTCCAACACCAATTCTCTTGTCATGTCTCAATCCTGCTATTGAAAATGGCATGTAGAATAGGTCTGCTTCTGAAGGGTCATTTGTCATGAAATGGCTTTTGAATAGAGATTTCTTGAAATAACTTTCACTTGCATAGTTGCCACTAGGTTCATAGTCCACTGGGAGGAGAATATTTGCAAATGGATCCTTTTTCGTGTGAGGATATACATATATTTTTAAGCTTTTGTTCATCTCCTTGTATTCTTGCTCGAAGAGAGTTCTGTCGTGGAATACCTCATTTTTACTCTCTCTATTTACTGAAATGAAAGAAAAAAAAATTATATGTTACATGAATAATAATTCCATATATCCTATGTGACAAACGCATAATAAACAAAGGGGCCTCATTTGCGTTGACTAAGCACTAGAAAGTTGAAATGCCCTTTACGAGATATCAAGACCGATCAAGGGTTCACCACCAAGTAAGAGACATGAGCTAATGGCTAATTTCACCAACCAACACCTTGGTCTCGTTAACTGTCTGTAACTACTACGTACCCTTTTTCTCGTGATCACTTAGCCTTATTTGATTCCCATTTTTTGATCACAAAAATGAAAAATATGATCGTTATCCATCACATCAAGCCACCATATTTGATTTTCTATCTTTTGTGTAGATCCTATAACGACTATATTTTTCATTCTCATTTTTAGAAAAATGGGAATCAAAGTGGCATTTAGTTCAGCCCATTTTTGGAAAATAGATTTTGTCAAAAAGTGATTTTCAGAGAGAAGTGTAGTTAAAAAGTAGAAAAAAAAAAGTTTTGATTTAAGGATAAAATTATTTTATTCAAAAAATGTGTAGTTAAAAATAAGCTTGGAGAAAGATAAATTTTAAATAACGGGGAATGTCAACAATGTAATTATTGATCTACAATGATTAATATGTGATATAATAAAAAATTGTAGATATTGTTTATTACATAAGACAAAAATTAGTAGAAAATTGAGTTTTAGAATTAGCAACTAGCCATATATTTACTGCAATAATATTTAAATTATTTTAATTAGTTGCAGATTCAACATTGAAACAATATTAGCCACCTGTTTTGACGTATATCACGACTCCATTGACATTGGCATTGAAATTACTTGCTCTAGAAGTTCTCGCATTCAACAAGTTGAACATTCAAAATTCACATAATTTTTTATGCAAAACTCAAAATTTTCTATGCACTAATCAGTTCCAGCGACATGTTAACCAACAAATTAAACAGAGTTTTCTCTCTTTTTCGCTCGACTCTTTAGTTTCCTTTTCAACATGCTAGAGAGAATACACTTTTATGGAATCGGTTCCAGCTAGCGACAGATGAACCAATAAATTAGCTAGAGTTTTCTCCCTTTGTCGCTCGACTCTTTAATTCTTAAAAACACTATAATATTAACTGAATTGAAGAAACATGATCGTGAAAATAAAGAACTTTCTTACCACTCGACCGGACTTTTGGTAACTCATTAGGCCACTGAAAATGATCAACATGACCCTTGCTCACATTTCCCACTGGTTCACTAACGTCTTCCGGTACCTTAAAATAGTCAAGAGCAGAACCGTTTGTAATTGTCTGTTCCTTTACTGAAACTCTTTTAACCGATAGTGGATGCACTGGTTCTGGATTAAGTTTCGAAAACTCGAGAGTTAGATTCACATGAAGCCGGGTTTTCCCCGGAACATTATGAAGTTTCAAGGTAGAAGATATGGAGAAGAAAATGAATAACGAGGTCCCAAAAGCCAAGAAAATAAACATCCCTTTTCTTGAATCTTTGAGCAGACGAAGGAAAATTGAACCAGCCTTGGAGGATACCATCTCTCACCTCATAGAAAGAGAGAGAACCTTAAAGGACTGAGTATATGATCATGTTATAATTTTCTGTACGAGAATATGG
>NW_019236037.1:0-2159 GCF_002742605.1 Olea europaea var. sylvestris
CGGACACCGTGTGCAAAAGTTACGCTCAATTCTTCGTACGCCGACCATCCAAGCGTTCCAAATATAAAAGTGCACATTCTTTCATAAAATGGCTGAAATCCCTCAAACGTCACGACGAAGTCGTGAGTTCAACCCAAAACGGTCGCAACATTTCCAAAAAGTACTTATGGGCCCAAAACGGACACCGTGTGCAAAACTTACGCTCAATTCTTCGTACATCGACTATCCAAGCGTTCCAATTATAAAAGTGCTCATTCTTTCAACAAATAGCCGAAATCCCTCAAACGTCATGATGAAGTCGTGAGTTCAACCCAAACCGGTCGCTACATTTCCAAAAAGTACTTATGGGCCTAAAACGGACACCGTGTGCAAAAGTTCCGCTCAATTCTTCGTACGCCGACTATCCATGCGTTCCAAATATAAAAGTGCTCATTCTCTCAAAAAATGGCCGAAATCCCTCCAACGGCACGACGAAGTCGTGAGTTCAACCCAAAATGGTCGCTACATTTCCAAAAAGTACTTATGGGCCTAAAACGGACACCGTGTGCAAAAGTTCCGCTCAATTCTTCGTACGCCGACTATCCATGCGTTCCAAATATAAAAGTGCTCATTCTCTCAAAAAATGGCCGAAATCCCTCCAACGGCACGACGAAGTCGTGAGTTCAACCCAAAATGGTCGCTACATTTCCAAAAAGTACTTATGGGCCTAAAACGGACACCGTGTGCAAAAGTTCCGCTCAATTCTTCGTACGCCGACTATCCATGCGTTCCAAATATAAAAGTGCTCATTCTCTCAAAAAATGGCCGAAATCCCTCCAACGGCACGACGAAGTCGTGAGTTCAACCCAAAATGGTCGCTACATTTCCAAAAAGTACTTATGGGCCTAAAACGGACACCGTGTGCAAAAGTTACGCTCAATTCTTCGTACGCCGACTATCCAAGCGTTCCAAATATAAAAGTGCTCTTTCTATCAAAAATGGCCGAAATCCCTCCAACGTCACGGCGAAGTCGTGAGTTCAACACAAAATGATCGGTACATTTCCAAAAAGTACTTATGGGCCCAAAACGGACACCATGTGCAAAAGTTACGCTCAATTCTTCGTACGTCGACTATCCAAGCGTTCCAAATATAAAAGTGCTCATTCTTTCGAAATATGGCTGAAATCCCTCAAACGTCACGACGAAGTCATGAGTTCAACCCAAAATAATCGCAACAGTTCGAAAAAGTACTTATGGGCCCAAAATGGACACCGTCTGCAAAAGTTACGCTCAATTCTTCGTACGTCGACTATCGAAGCGTTCCAATTATAAAAGTGCTCATTCTTTCAAACTATGGCCGAAATCCCTCAAACGTCACTACGAAGTCGTGAGTTCAACCCAAACCGGTCGCTACATTTCCAAAAAGTACTTATGGGCCCAAAACGGACACGGTGTGCAAAAGTTACGCTCAATTCTTCGTACGCCGTCTATCCAAGCGTTCCAAATATAAAAGGGCTCATTCGTTCCAAAATGGCCGAAATCCCCCAAACGTCACGACAAAGTCGTGAGTTCAACCTAAAACGGTCGGAACATTTCCAAAAGGTACTGATGGGCCCAAAACGGACACCGTGTGCAAAACTTACGCTCAATTCTTCGTACGCCGTCTATCCAAGCGTTCCAAATATAAAAGGGCTCATTCGTTCCAAAATGGCCGAAATCCCCCAAACGTCACGACAAAGTCGTGAGTTCAACCTAAAACGGTCGGAACATTTCCAAAAGGTACTGATGGGCCCAAAACGGACACCGTGTGCAAAACTTACGCTCAATTCTTCGTACGCCGTCTATCCAAGCGTTCCAAATATAAAAGGGCTCATTCGTTCCAAAATGGCCGAAATCCCCCAAACGTCACGACAAAGTCGTGAGTTCAACCCAAACCGGTCGCTACATTTCCAAAAAGTACTTATGGGCCCAAAACGGACACCGTGTGCAAAACTTACGCTCAATTCTTCGTACGTCGACTATCCAAGCATTCCAATTATTAAAGTGCTCATTCTTTCAACAAATAGCCGAAATCCCTCAAACGTCACGACGAAGTGGTGAGTTCAACCCAAACCGGTCGCTACATTTCCAAAAAGTACTTATGGGCCTAAAACGGACACCGTGTGCAAAAGTTACGCTC